>NC_056741.1:1567062085-1567075911 GCF_019279795.1 Protopterus annectens
TTCTTTTGTGGCTTATTTGCATTCCTTTGAAGTTTATTTTGTTTTCTGGTCAAAGTGGTCGTTGTTTTCTGCCATATCACTGGGATGATCTCAGGGCTGCTATGATTCAGTAATTACATTGATTTGATTTTCAGACTTTAAATCCTTCAGAGCATATATCTTAACACAAACCCCTGGTTATTCTAGCAAACTTATAAAAAACAAACATGTCATTAAAAAAAAACAAAAAAAGGCGGCACCCTGTGTGGTTGTGGCTGTATCTGTATGTATAGTTTGTCTTCTTTTGCACAGAAAATCTCGAAAAAAATCAGTTCTGCACTTCCAGTTGAAGGTACAATAACTTACAGTAGACAGAAGTTACTGGAAATAAAACAGTCAACATCTAAATAGATGCCTTGAAGTCTGCGGAGTATCTGGGGCCTACCACTTGCACAGAGCTACAACAGCTCTGTATTTTAATTCTTCAGACTCTAAACTGCTTGACACTGGCAGAACAGGGTTTCTGAAATATGCTGGACAAGGAAAAAGAGAAAGAGATGTCAGAGAGCAAGGAAAAAGGATGCAGAGCAGGTCAGGTAGTGATGTAAATTTAAAAGCAAACCCCTACAGGCCTGTACTACCAACTTTGCAGCTAGCTAATGTGAGATCACTGGATAGCAAAATGGACTACTAGAGACTGGAACTCTCCATTAAGAACAAGATGAGAAATACTTGTTTATTTTTGATTACTGAGATGTGGCTGCATGACATAATAAATGATAGTGCAGTAATCTTAGAGAATTTTATGTTGTTTCATGCAGACAGAAAACATACACTGTGTAGAAAGGCCAGAGGAGGTGGAGACTGCATCTCTGTTAACAAAAGATAGTGTAGCAACTGGGAAATCATACTATCACACTGCTGCAAGAACTTAGAATTCCTGTCCATTAACTGTAGACCATTTTACTTGCCAAGGGAGCTGAATGAGGTCAGTGCAACAGTGGTGTATATCCCACCTAGTGGTAATACCACTGAGGCTCAAAATAAGCTATGCAATCACATGGGTGAGCTGCAGAGCAAATATCCTGACTTTGTACACTTGGCAGCTGGTGACGTTAACAAAGCAGATATGAAAGAAATGCTCCCACGCTACCATAAGTATATGGACTTTCCCACAAGGGTTGATAATATCCTGGACAAGGGGTACACAGATTTAAAAGAAAGCTTATAAGGCAGTGCAACTTCCACAAATGGGAAACTCTGCTATCACCAGCCTACAAACCTGCACTGGTTAGACAGAAATCCATGAAGAAACAAATCAGGGTATGGTCCGAGGGGGCTATGGAGGCCCTCCAAGACTGCTTTGAAAGAACCAACTAGGATATGTTCAAGGAGGCAGCCACAGTGAATCAGCATGTGAACATTGATGAATACACTGACGTAGTGTGGCATACATTTCAAACTGCATTAACAATTACCAGTGTCACTATTAGAGCTAACCAGAAGCTGTGGCTCACCCCTAAGGCATATGAGCTTCTGAAGGAGAGAAATGTAGCTTACAGAGCTAAGGGCAAAGCAGTCCTAAGTGTAGCAAGAGGTAATCCAAGGAGGGGTATAAAGAAGGCTAAGAGGGAGTATGGCAGAAAGGTGCAGAGCCACTTTGAAGCCATGAAGGATGCAAGGAGACTATGGCAAGGCATATAGGAGATCACTGACTAAAAAAATCAGGTCAGCACAATGTGAGGAAGCATCAAATTCCTGGACAGTTTGAACATCTTCTTTTGTAGATTTGAGGAAGGAAACAACAGGTTGGCACTAAAGCTACCCACTGATGAGAAGGATGCAGTACTCAGCCTCAGCACAGAGGAGGTAATAAGAGAGCTAAGGAGAGTGAACCCCAGGAAGGCTGCTGGCCCAGACAACATACTGGGCAAGATGTTAAAAGGCTGTGCTGTTCAACTGTGCACAGTGCTCAAGGAAATATTTAACACCTCTCTTGCCATGCCGAAAGTACCCTCATGCTACAAGGAAACTAACATCATCCCACTACCTAAGAATACCACTTTCTCCAGCCCTAATAACTAGAGACCAGTTACTCTGACATCCACTGTTATGAAATGTTTTGAGCTGCTGATCAAAAAGCTTTCATCATGCCTACCTCCTGACTTTGACCCTCTGCAGTTTGCATACAGAGCTAACCTATCCATGGCTGATGCCATATCAGTAGCACAACACATCTCCCTTGTGCATTTAGAGGGCAAAGAAAACTTTGTGAGGAGGCTGTTAATAAACTTTAGCTCTGCATTTAATACGGTGGTACCATTGCAACTGATAGAAATACTGGCACATTTAGGAATCAGTAAACATCTCTGTAACTGGATCCAGGACTTCCTAATTGAGAGAACACAGAGGGTGTGTTCAGGTAAGCACACATTATTAAAGTGCATCAAGATTAATACTGGGGTTCCACAGGGATGTATTCTCAGCCCACTGGTATTCACCATCCTAACCCATGACTGCTGTGCTAAACACAAGTCCAGCCATATCATCAAGTCTGCTGATGACAGTACAGTCATGGGGCTCATCACAAAGGAGGATGAAAGAGTGTACATAGAGGAGGTGGCATCTCTGATTAGTTGGTGCGAGGGGAACAACATTGACCTGAATTTAAGCAAGACCAAAGAGATCTTCATCGACTTCAGGAAAAGGAAAACAAACCATCCAGTGCTTAGGGTCAGTGGTGGGAGTGTGGAGAGGGTTATGAGTTTGAAATTCCTGGGTGCACACATATCAGAACATCTTTCGTGGTCAGGAAACATCAGCCAACTGGTCAAGCAAGCGCACCAATGCCTCCACTTTTTTAAGAAGGCTTAAAAAAGCTAAGCTTACTTCTCTTATTCTCTCCACCTTCTATAGAGGTGCAATAGAGAGCATCCTCACCTGCAACTTCACAGTGTGGTTTGGGAGCTGCACAGTTACAGAAAGGGAGGAAGGTGCTATAAAGCGTGGTGAGGGTTGCAAAGAAGGTGAAAGGTTCCGGTCTTCCATCGATACAATGACTTTATTCTGCAAGAAGCATCTGGAAGGCCACCAAAATAATACAGGTCACCACGTATCCTGTGCATGGACTGTTTAAAGCATCTGGCTTCGGCAGGAGATATTGCAGCATCCGCTACAGTACTACAAGATTCAGTAAAAGTTTCTACCCTACAGTGATTAGCTTTCTGAACTCAGGCACTAGTCCAAGTGGTATGGATGTATAATAAGTCAATTTTTATTTATTTGTGCAATATATACTTACATATATTCCAAGCAAGTGCAATATTTATTTATTGTATCCAGAGGCATTATTTAACCCACTCAAGTGCAGTATTAGATGATAACTTAGGCATTGTTCAATCTGTAGTGTGTTTTGTGTTACTTTAAATAGGGTAGTTAATTTAACTCAGGGGAGGGTATTCTTTTCGTATATGAGTGCTGGTAAATGTCTCTGGTTTTTCTTGCATGTATTGGGAGTAGTACTGTATTTGTTATGTTTAGTCCTCTTCTTGTATTGTTTTACTTTCCTTTCTAATCTCAAGAATTGAGCTGATGCACAAAATTTCATTTAGGCTGCACACGTGTAGTTCTAATTGACAATAAATTTTACTTTGATTTTAATAGTTGTCCCTGTTGCTGGGTCCATTGTCCCCCCATTATGTTGATGTTGTCCAGATGTCCTGCACTAAGAGATTGAGTGCTACCTGTGAAGCCCTGGTGAGCATTATGGCATTCTGTGCAAAACCGCGGACCTTCATTGCTCTAATGTAAACAAAATTGCTGTCCGTGTTCATTTACATGGTTTCCTGTCAGGCAACACTGTTGCCAGCCACAAAACCTCTTTTATTTACATTTAAACACTGTGCATAGCATGAATATGCACTGAGCGCGGCTGATCACCATGCATCACTGCACACACATGTAAACTCCATGTAGGCTTCATGTGAAGCCTACACAGAATTTATTGGATCCCAGGTTCTGTGCATACTGTACATATTTCCACCAAAAACTTTCCAGTATAAATTTGAAGATATTTGACAAACTGACTTAATTAACAAAGCTTCATTCTTATCATTTGTTGAGTCAGTAACTCAGTCTACTATGACCCAAAAAGTTCCAAAATGTTGCATCAGAATTATTATTTATAATTAACTTATATAACTTGGAAATAATTTGTTTTAGGTCAGTTTACTTTCAATTATACCACTCTTACACTCATATAATGGGGTAGTAGTGTTCTGTTCCTTTTCACCCATATTACCTACAAATTCATCTAATTTCCTACTGATAGATGATACTAGCCGATTGACAGATTAGTCGAAATTAAAATCTTTCATTAAACATTCTGGTGACTTATCCTTTTTTTTTTCAAAGCAGTTGGACCATAATACTAGCCCATTCCTTTTTAGTAAATTCATTTTAACATTGTTTCAAGTTTCTGCAGATCAAGAGATGTTTGTGATGGGAAAGCACAAAAAATTCCATTTTAAAATTAATGGGGTTTTAAAAATATGTTTCTTAATTGTTTGTAGAATTGGTTTTATATATGCAGAGTCTAAAGATTTTATTGAATTTCCTTCTAAGGTATGTTTTATTAACTGAATGAAAGGATTGTTATATACTTCTAATTTATCATATTTAATAAACTTACCCCGGAATTCATGAAGCTTGCGCCAGGCGCACGCATAGCGTAGGCGTTATAATGCCAAATATGGCCGCCGAGCGATTCAGGTACGATCCAATTCCACGTGCACTACCGGCGTACACCAGATCTGCGCACCCCCCGGCGTAGGTATGCAAATCACCCCATGTGCAGTGTCGCACCATGCAAATGAAGGCATATAGCGATTCATGAAGTGGTGCAGGCGTAGCGTAAGCCCACGGAAATGTAAACCAAAAAACACAGTTTACATTTTCTCAAACAGAACATCGGAGCTATGGAAGAGGGCCAGACGCAGGTATCACAACGTTAACATATGCCAATGGCGAAATACACAGCCAATGGCATAAGAAAAGATGCACAACACGTAAATAACAACATTTAATGTCATGTCCACAGTAACGCACAGCAGAACCACAGGGCATGTGTACGGAAGCTGTAACATAAAGAAATAATATAAAAATGTCATAAAATCGCAACGTAATAGAAAGCAGGTTTACAGCATAACACACAATGGTAGGCATGGAACACCACAACCAAGGTGCAAGTGTTGCTAAGGGCTTGCGATAGTGTTCGGCACGGTAACTATGAATTAGTAGTAAATGCCATGCAAATGAGGCAGATAATACTGAATCGCAAATGTCCCGCTGGAGGAAGGTTGTACCATACGGCGCAGCGGTATAACACCGAGGAGTGGCTCAGAGGAGATACATGACATCAGCAGAGGGGTATGCCAACGTAACACTAAGCACATTGGAGCATTGCAAATCTGGCCTGTCCGTTGCTAAGCAAAGCTGCAGGATAGGGGTGGGGAGGAATCGTGTAGCTGAGAGCACACATGGTGGCCAAAAGCGCATGTGTACGAGGATGAAACGCCAAACCCAGTAATCGGATGCATGCGCCGCAAACAATAGCAGAAACAGGAAGGTCAGGGGAAGAAAAGAAAGAAATGTGGAAGTAGGGTAATTGGAGTACTAATGAGCAATCAACACCAATCAACTCACTAAGGCCAATCGACGGCAGCTGACAATTCCTCTTGCAGAAACCTGCAAAACAGGATAGGGGAGGCATGTGAATGCAAAGAAAGGAGGGGAGGTATTGGATTGCAAAGATAGGAGACCTGACACAGCAGAGCAAAGCAAACCGACAGCAGACCGGCAGAAGCACACATAACGCAAGATACGCCAGGTCCAGGAAAGTACAAATGAAAGAAGGCTGCAGGATGCACACCAGAAAATGGTAGGTGCAATGCGCAGAAATGTAAAGGGAAGGTCAAGAGGTAATCCACGGCAGGCAAATGTAATTCAACACCAAAGGCACCACAATAGTAGTTCCGGCAGTAAAACACAAAACATAACCTGTAGCTATGAACGTACATACACACCCTATGACATCATTGGTGTTCACAGCACAATAGTATAAAGAGTGAAAGCACCCAACACACACCTGTGTATTCCCAAACACCGCACCATAGGTGTAAACACAAGGGGAACTTTTAAAATGTACATGTTGGGAGCTGCCATAGCTGTGATTCATCAGCATTTGTTAGAGACTGACGGTGTTGTGGAGGATGATGCCGACAACCACCGCAGGCCTCGGAGGAGAAGGACAGTGTTCAGACCAAGGGTAACCTACCAGGGGCTACATGACCTGGAGATAGTAGAGCGTTACAGGGTGGACAGGGACATCTTACAGCAAATAGTGGAGCTGTGCTGGCCACGCCTGAGAACCAGAAACAACAGAGGGGAACCCATACCAGTGGACACGAAGATATGTGTAAGCCTGCGAATACTGGCTACAGGTACCTTTCAATGACCAACTGGAGATATAATGGGTATCTCACAGGCATCAGCATCCAGGGTACTACACCAGTTTCTGGATGCCATGTTACCACATGCCAATGAGCAGATATACTTTCCCAGAACTCAGGAGGAGTTGGCCAGCAATATGCGCCACTTCCACCATGTGGCACAATACCCGGAGGTATTGGGTGCGATAGACTGCATGCACATACAAATCAAGTCACCACCCGGTGAGCAGGGTATGCGCTACATAAATCGCAAGGGATTCCACTCCATCAACTGCCAGGTCGTGTGCTTTACCAGAAAGGCTCAGCCAGACTCTGCTACACTTTGCTGTGAAGGAAAGGTTAGTTTGCTGTTATTTTTGTATTACTGTATTGCTTTCTATATTTTGAATACTGTAGTTTGTTTTCTTTACCTTGTGTTTTGCTTGCATTCTGTTTTAGCAGCATATTAAAACTTCAAAAGAGACCACAGCTCTCTCTGTTCTGAGTCAGGCAGAACTTTTTCCCGCCCTCCCACTCATTTAAGTTGTCTTGTTAAATACCACTGTCTTTCTAGTTGCCCGCCTCTTATGTTAATCTGACCATATATCTCATTTCTCTCTACTTTCACTGGCTTATGTGAGTAATCACAAAATCATCATTTTTGAAATCCCACCCCTTCAATTATTTAAATTTATTGGCCATCCTACAGTATTTCATAGTACCAAAATACAAAAGTGACCACCCCTTTCAATCCATCTTGCTGTTTTAAAAATAGTAACTCTCCACTAAACCTTAACTTTTTAAACAGGTAAAACTCAAGTTACCTACTTTCACATCTAACTTCTCTAGTGCACACTGCAGAGTGCATTATTTTCAATCTTACATTTAAGCATCCCTGTGACTAGCACTTTCTCTAATACCTGCTGGAAGGCACTAGGAAGCCTTAAACTCATACAAACACTGAACTCTCCTTGTTAACAAGGAGAAATTAATAGTAGGCACTAAACAGCCTATAATTGCAAAGTACCTTGCTAAGAAAACAGCTCCTATACCTTACAAAGAAAAAAAAAAAGCCCCAAACCAGGCATGTCCAAGGGTCAGCTTCCGGTGATTTCTCCTGTCCACCTGGTGAATCTGGGCATACTGGGGCAATGCAGCAATTGCCTCATGTACACAGACAACCCTCTCCTCCTACCACCCAACACTACAACCTGTGAGAGATACACTTACATAGCCAAAATGGAAGCAAAGCTCTCTCCACCCAAAATTGTGCTAAACAGTCAAGAGGAGAAGGTTAACACCCACACTACACCTCAAGCAACACATAGCCCTTCTAAACCTGCACCACCAACACCCACATATAGCAACACTAAATCCACATATGCAGAGGCCCTTAACTGTAACCTGCCCAAGCAACAAAGACCTCTGAAGCTGAAACGCAAACAAACACCAATCACAACCAATGTGTCACATAGTTCACAACACCAGAGTGCCACCCAGCAACAGCCCCTAAGGCAAGACAATGTACCTAACACTTTAGTCATAGGTGACTCTATAGTCCGGCACACTGATGTCCCTCTCACCAGGTTGAATAAGGAGAAAATTACAGTCAGCTGCCTGTCGGGTGCCAGGATCCGCCACATAACGCATGCACTCAAGTCACTCCACAACAAGTACAAATATGACTCTGTCATTGTCCATGTTGGAGTGAATGACTTGAGACGTACCTCCCTGGTCTACATGAAAAGAGACATGGAAGAGCTCTCGGATCATGTGGACCAGGCAAGTATGACCCTAGCCCTGAGTAGCATCCTGCCTTCGCCCAGAATGATACCACAATATAAGGATAAAATGAATGACTTCAACAATTGGCTAAGCTTATGATGTCATTCAAAGGGGATCCAGTATCTGTCTGCCTAGGATGACATGATTGACAGACCACGATGCTTTGCCAGAGATGGTCTGCACCTGTCGACCCTGGGATTCAGGTTACTGGCTAAGGCTCTTGCCACCCCTATAGTGCCTTTTTTAGGCAAACTTCAAAGGACAAAACCACCACCGTAACAGGTACAAGCATGCAAAATCTGAAGGTAATGCTACTCAATGCTAGAAGTCTAAACCTCAAAATGCACTCTCTCGAGGCACTCCTAAAAATGGAGAACATCGATATCTGTGCAGTAACTGAGACCTGGTTCAAGGCTCCAGAGAGCACCCCTGCAATACCAGGCTACAACTCTTACCACACTTTTCGCCACCAAACCAGGACCGAAACACTAAAGGTGGAGGAGTGTCAATATTCACCAAGGATATTCACACCACCAGGCTAGTTGGCCAACACAATGTGTCTGAAATTCTCCAAGTGCAACTAACACTAGGTAAGACTGCAATCCAAATTGTAGCTTGCTACAGATCCCCCATCATACCCCAAGATTCTCACTACACCTTTCTAAACATACTGGAAAATATTAAGATAGAACCAAACACCCTAATACTAGGTGATTTTAACTACCCTGCCATTAACTGGGAATACTACTCATGTCCCAACACCTTTGTGCAACGGTTCTTGGATTTCATAAATTCCAACGCCCTGGATCAACTAATCCATAGTCCCACAAGGGGCTCCAATATCCAAGACCTGATCATTACCAACATGGGAAATCAATGCTCCATACCTATGGTCACCCCCTTGTTAGTCAGGTCTGACCATAAGCTAATCACCCTTAACATCCACATCCCACCCCCACCCCCCCCCCCTAAAGAAACCACCATAAAAAAACTTCTCCAAAGCCAACTTCATGCTACTCAAGTCAGAAGTGACAAACTTCATGACATCCATGCAGACGGAACTGAAAGTTCAACTGCTGAATCCTACACTAAGGCACTGTACGAGCACATCCACTCATGCATGAATCGTGCCATCCCAAATAGAACCAAAATGCTCTCATCCAAAAAAAGGAAGCCAATCTGGTGGTCCCCTGCCATAAACAAACTTTACAACAAAAGGAAGAAACTTTTGCAGAAAAGAGGAAAATCCCAGGATGCAAAAAACTCCCTTACTAGCCTCAGTAAGAAACTGAGATGCCTCATAAAATCATCCAAAGCTAGTTACGAAAATAAAATTGCCAAAGATTCCAAAGACAACCACAAAGCGTTCTATAACTATGTCAAGAATCTAAATGGCAATGCTCAGATTTGCTCTGAGCTAAAACAGAATGGCATTAAATATACTGATCCGAAGGATATTGCCAATATCCTGGCAGATCAATTCAGTGCCAACTTCACCCCTCTCTCACCCCCTAAATGGCCCATCTCAATACCGGAAGATTGCCAAATTCCAGTAATAACGGCCACACAGGTACAAAACGCACTCTCTAAAGCCAAGAATACAGCATCCATGGGACCAGACGACATCCCGGGCTGTGTACTACATGAACTACAATATGAACTGGCACCTCACCTAAGTATCATGTTTAATCATAGCCTCACCTCAGGTTTCGTGCCCACTGAGTGGTGCAGAGCTACAGTTATCCCATTCCACAAGGGGGGATCCACCTTGGATCCCGGAAACCACCGTCCCATCAGTCTGACAAGCCTTATCTGCAAGGCCATGGAGCGTATTATCATGGAACTTATAAACAAAGACATTGGCAATGTTCAAACACTGGACCCCACCCAGTTTGGGTTTGTGAAGGGCCGATCTTGTCTCCTGAACCTGATTGACTTCTTTGAATCAGTCTCCAGAGCCATGGACAAGGGTAAGGTGGTCCACACAGCCTATCTAGACCTTGCCAAGGCCTTTGACACCATCCCCCACTCTGGAATCATAGATAAACTTACTAAGTTGGGCATTAATCCCTATGTCACCCAATGGGTTGCTAAATGGCTTACTGATAGAACCCACACTGTAAAAGTAGCCGACTCCAAATCCAGCTCCAGACAAGTGACAAGTGGAGTACCTCAGGGTTCAGTCCTGGGGCCGCTCTTGTTTGGCATCTACTTCTCTGAAGTACAGGTCAACACTAAGGGACTCTGGTTAACAAAGTTTGCAGATGACTGCAAACTGGGAGCCATTATTGAATCCCCAAATGATGTGGATACTCTACAAAAGGGCCTTACAGAAACAGGTGCTTGGTGCCAGAGCCATGGGCTCAAGCTCAATGCCAAGAAATATATAGTTATCCCCTTTTGGAAAAAACATGTATCCATGAATTACCATATAGGTGGCAGTACACTAAACACAAAAAGTGTGATAAGAGACTTAGGGACACAGGTGGACAGTGGTCTCACCTTCGATAACCACATAGCCACAACAGTCAGGAAATCCTTCTATGTGGCACACCTCATCACAAAGGGCTTTTCATCCAGAAAAAAGGAGGTCATTGTCCCACTGTACTCATCCCTCATTAGACCCAGTATAGAATACAACACCCCATTTGGTATGTACCTCTCAAGACATCTGCAACAACTGGAAAGGCCTCAGAAATACCTCACTAAAAGAATCACAGGCCTAAAGCAGATTCCCTATGCTGACCGCCTTAAAAAACTCCAGCTATACTCTGTCGCATATTGTCTACTCAGAGGCGATCTCTGCTTAACATACAAGGCCATGTCAAACCCAGAGCTGTTGGACATGCTACACTTAAAGAAATCCCAATCCCTCAGAGCTACACGCTCCAGGGATCTAAACCTTGTCATCACAATAAACAAAACATGCTGGAGGAATAGGTTCCTGACCCAGAGACTCCCCAGACTCTGGAATAGATTGCCCATACATGTCAAGCAGAGTGCCTCTTTGGACCTCTTCAAGAGGAACCTTGACGATTGGATGGGAGAAAGGAAATTCACCCAAGGGATCACGTCAGTTGCCCTGCTAGACAGGGATCCAGGAAAGTAAATAATGTGGGAAGAAATAGCCAGGGAATTGTTATGGCTAGGCTTGTATAGGCCCTAGGGCTGATAGCCTAGTACCAACCTATGAACCAATGCACAGGGCATTATCATGGATGTGTGTGCTGGCAGCCCTGGAAGCTACCATGACTCCCATATCTGGCATGCTTCACAGCTGTATCAGGTATTTGTCAGGGGGGACATCCCACGTGGCCATCTCGTGGGGGATGCTGGCTATGCACTGGAGCCATGGATGATGACTCCCATCAGAAATGCACACACACCCATGCAAGAACGTCATAATGAGGCACACGCACAAACCAGAATCATCATAGAGCGTGTTCGGGATGCTGAAATCACGGTTCCGGTGCTTGGATACATCTGGTGGAGCCTTGCAGTACTCTCCAGGCACGTGTGCCCACATCGTCATAGTATGTGCCATGCTACATAATATGATCCTGTGGAAGCAGCTGCAGCAGGGACAAAATGGTGAAGGCCCACATAGCCCACCGCAATTGCCAAGGCCAGTACAGGCACAGAGGGATTCAGACCATGAACACACTGTGCCAGCCCCAGTAGGCAGATGGAGGCATGCCCAATATGCCTACGCCTTGGCAAAGAGGGAACGTATAGCACATACTCTGACCGTGTAGGCCCCTATGGACTGACACCTCTCCACCTGCACACACAGTAAAATGGATGGCACACAAACATGACCACCTGTAAAATGTAATGTATAGGTGGCCCAATGCGTGACTCCTACATAGGCAGCCCTCAAACATTGTAAACACAACAGCCAGTGGAACACGGAATGCCAACACCTGAACAATACATGAGTCTTACAGCATATGGTGGTGCTGTGTGCCTGTCACGTTCCCCACCAGATATATATATAAAGATATATATATAGATATACATATATATATATATATATATATATATATATATATATATATATATATATATATATATATATATATAGATATATATAAATGTACACATATGCATATATATAATACAGATAGAAAGGGCAATAGAGGGATATATGGTGATATAGATGGATTCAGCGATATCTGCAAATAGAATAGATAGTTCAACGACATTCATAACATCTTGGAGGTACAAATAAATAGGATACCGCCAACCATGGAATGTGTAACATACCGACATGTGTAACCACGAGGCTGAAAGACCGATAGAACACAGTACCGGAACAGTACATCCGCGAGTAATAGTATGATGATATGAAGGGACAGTTAGTTACCGCTGCCGGTGTCACGGTCCACGTAGGTACTGTGTTCAACTGTGTCTGTGAGTGCCGTAGTCTGTGTAAGTGTGCGTTGAGGGTGCCGTGTGTGTGTCTGTGTGACTGTAATGTGTGTGTGTGTCCACAACATGTGTATGTTGGTGCCAAGTCAGAGGCAGATCAGTATGTTAGGTGTGGGTATAGCTAGCCGTAGGCATACGGTTACTACCTGTACCACAGTAGGAGGGACATCCCCACCCTGGGCAGGTGTGTCCTGACATAAAACAGTACAAAGGGCAACTGTCCAAGATGGCAGGACATAAATATGTCCCATATATAATGTAACAGTCGTATTTAATAGTTATGCCTGTATGTAAGAAACTTAAATGTTACATGCAATATGATAAGTAGCCAAAGTCACACAACAATAGGTATGTAGTGAGGATAAAAGTATGTGCTACCTGTGTACTGCCCGTGGCTACGTGTTGGCCTGTAAACACCGCTTTGTGTCCCGCAAGTGTCCAACAATGACCATATGAAAAGGTGGCAACCCATGGCAAACAGGCTCTTTTAACAACACAACCACAATGACTGCAAATATCTGGGACAGAAATACAAGGGATAGCTGTCATGTATACATATCCCCTGATATATCGCTGCAATTACGGAGGTATACAAGTAGCAAGCTCATCTGCAGACGATATAGAAATCAATTAACAACAGCCCAACGTGCAATCCCATAACATAAGTCTACTAACTGTTAGCTCCCCAATTAGGAACGGAGCCCACACACATATATACGGATTATGTAGAAATGCAAGGCCCACAAACCGTATATGTTACGTGCAACCACCGACATCCCCCACACTAGAAACTAAAGCAATACAAACTGTAATAGCAGCACAAACATCCAGTCAGCCAATTACATCTGCAGAACCCTCAACATACCGTGTGAGAGACACAATTAAAGGTGACATGCAAAATTGCAGGCGTTGTATAATGGAACAAACAGCCATGTTACAGGTTTTGATTGCAATACTCCGTTATCAGACGTCGGGATGACAGGTACACCCACATGTTGAACCAAATACTCTTCCTGTCACACACAATCCATGGGGGACATGAATCCAAACTATACCTGTCTCCATGCATAGCAGTTGCAGTTACACATAACAAAACATAATACAGACCGTCTCCCCGAAGGTAGGGCAAATAGGCAACCAGAC
>NC_056741.1:1567091244-1567211244 GCF_019279795.1 Protopterus annectens
TGGTTTTGGGGCTGATGCACAGGGTGGCTTCATAGCACTGTAATAATGTTACAGTGTTGTTAACACAAAGTGTGGTTCCTTCTAGGTGTATGTAAGCAGGCATGATACATTCCAGCTATGATCATCAATGTAGTGTAGTGTACAGCACTGTTAATTCTGAAGATGTATTATCCAACCATGTGCCATTTGACTGACGTGTGTAGTATTGGCAGCATGTGTTACAGAGTGTGCAGTACATGTGAGATGTGTGTAGTACAGATTCACATGTATCTATATGTGAACATGGTGAGGGTGCACTGTCTGCATCTACATGTATAGTGGACACATTGGAATGGTGACATGCCCTGTATTTCACACTGTTAACACGTCATAGTTTCCATTGGTGGCCAGTATGCATTATACTACACATATTGTTGTACTTGTCTACACATGTGTGATTGCTATGGTTTTACACGGTGCTGTGGGTGATACTGTTGCTATCTGTCATAGCTTGGCATTATGGTAGTAGACACGACCTCAACAGTCTGAATTACCGATTGTTATATGATATCTTCACAACTTTCCCACACATGTAGAACACACAGTAGCATGTGGATCCTACATGTACTATACTATACCAGTTCGCACTGGTATTGACCGCCACACATTGCTGGGACCAGTACTGTTTGACATGTAGCCATGTTAGTTGCAAGCAAAGACAATAGGGATATTCCTGTCCACATCTGGGAATTCATACTGTGGCCTAGAATGCATTCTGCACATGACACAGTTAGTCTACACAGAGGTATTATACAGACAGATACGTGTTATCCAACCCATGCTGTACACATATAAGGCTAAACAGAGTCAGTTATCCACATTTACTACACATACTTTACCAACAGTAACACATAGGTATTACACCCCAATATGTATAATGGGTAACGATGTGTACATATAGATATGTGCTATGTCATTTGTCATTTGATATTTGCATTTACAATGGTAATGTGCAGTACATCACTGTATCACATATGCAATGAGACTTCTGCATGCATATCCTCCAAGGTGGGTGTACAACTATGATGAATGTCCATTACTGACATACTTTGCTGTGTTTGAACTGTTCTGCAGTATTACACATACATGAACAGTCACTCACACTATGTATATAAACTGTCATGTGTGTGTGTGTGTGTGTGTGTGTGTGTGTGTGTGTGTGTGTGTGTGTGTGTGTGACACAGATGACCTAGGCCACAGACAGTTCTGATACATGTAGTTGACAAGTGCGGTAATGCTCCACCAGATGTGTCCAGGCACCAGAACTGTGTCTTGGTGACACATACACATGCTAGAGTAAGGTTTCTGTATGTGCATGTGCCTCATTATGGCATTCCTGTTTATGTGTGTGTGCATTTCTGATGTGTGTCATCAGCCACAGTTGGACTGCACATCCGGCATCCCCCACTAGGTGACCATGAGGGTTGTCCCCATTGCCAAATGTTTTGTACATCTGCGTAAGATGCCACATATCAGAAGCATTGCGGCTTCCAGGGCATCCAGCACACACATTCATTATTACGGGCTGGCCATCACACACAAACCGCCACTTCATGGAGGGGAAGCCCTTGTGGATGATGTAGGCCCTGCCACACTCACTGGCTGGTGCTTTGATGCATATGTGCGTGCAGTGTATTGCACACAGTACTTAGGGTATTCCACTACTGTGTGGAAACGACACATATTGCTGCCCAATACCTTACGGGAATTGGGGATATATATATCATCACTGACATGTGCTGACATGGCATTCATGACCTGGTGGAGTACCCTGGATGCTGATGTTTGTAAAATCCACATCATATCACCAGTTGATCTCTGGAAGGTACCTGTTGCTGGTATCCTTAGGGCAACACATACCTTGGTTTCCACTGGGATAGGTTTCCCTCTGTTGGGTCTGTGTGTGAGACATGGCCTGCACAGATCCACAATCTTCTGCAGGTGGTCTCTGTCCACTCTATAGAGCTCTACTATCTCCAGCTCATGTAGCCCCTGGTAGTTTACCCTGTGCCTGCACACTCATCTGCGTCTACTCACTGTGTGATGCTGAGCAGCATTCACATTGGCACAACCCTCCACATGTTGCATATGTTGACGTATAATAGCAATAGCAGCCCCTATCATTATCTTGTCTCAGTTAGTCTTTTACAGTTTGCACTTCTTTTACTATACTACAGTGTTGCAATGTGTCTGAGAATAACATGGTGGACTACTGTTTGTAGAGTTGTACGTGCTGTGCCTGTACTGGCTGTGTAATATACTCAGTCTGATTGTTTCCACCTGCTAGCTGTGGTAGTTCTCCTTGGTTAACTTACTGCTATCAGTTTACCTTCCTTTTCACTGTTTGTGTCCACAGTGGGCGGCGCCACGCATAGGAGCACAGTGAAGTGCATATCCGCTTCCACGTGCGCACACAGGCTTATACATGCGTACAAACACTTACACTGGCTTACACAACATTACACGGGCTACAACAATCTTACAGTAGCTTACTCGTTCTTCAAGTCGCGCACACAGGCTGACACCCATGCACACATGCTTACTCGGGCTTATAGGCTTGCACGGGCGCAAACACACTTCACCAGGTTTGCAAGGAACTTCAGTGATATCCATGGCGTACACTGTCAGTTTACTGACTTTACCTAGGATGAATCATAACACGCCTCTTCCACTGATGACTCACTGACAGCAGACATGTGACACACTGCTCCAATAAGATTACAGTGTTTTATACATACACACTCATGATGTCACCTATCTTCTACGCTGATAGTCCCCTTCACCTACTCTTACACTGTAGGGGCTTGACCCATATGGCATGACAACTTGTGCTTCACTATCCTCAGCCTCAATTGCATAGGATTGCCTACTAATGCTTGGTTACATCTCTGAGTGTGCGCTTCCACGCATAGCAACCACTACTCAGTAGCCATGTTGTCTTCAGCTTGCCATTCCCCTGCATGACGCAATAACTTTTAACTGACATTACAATTTGTATGCATATTTTATATATTTGTCTTGTTTTGTATGCGCAGAGCGTACTCGGAGATCGGGGGAGGACAACTAGAGTTTTATTAATTTCCAATGGGAATAAATGCCACTGGCGTTATATTTGGCCATTGGCATGCTTCTTCAACTAAGCCATCCTTTATTTGCAGATGACATTGCTCCGTTTAGCTACTTGCAGAACGTTACTCAGTTAACATCCATGTACATCTCTGCACATACCTCTACTCTTGCACGGACAGCTTACTGTTTCATGTATCACATATTTTACATCATTTGCATAGCTTTCACCTACAAATGGGGTAATTTGCATATCCTAACATTGTCCTTGCAACGTTCGTTTGAGGGGCTGTGTTACACTCCCCTACAGGATATTGCTGAATAGCTCGGCGGACATCTTGCCTTGCTCTACTCTTACTCTACTGCGACCAGAGCTTCCTGAATCCTGGCCTAAGCTTTGATGTGTGCTAATATGTCTATTTGTGGAGTAGGCATGGCTGTAGGTATGTTTTGACCTGCTACGTCTGTCATTTATACAGAGCACCTCCCACTTTCATCATTTGTAGAGGTGACAGCCCTATCGGGACTATATGTACAGCTGTGACATTTGACAAGTCCACACATACCTGCGGTCAATACTAAACTGACTACTTCAGCACTTTTCATACCTTCAGATTTGTCTTGTAGTGGTATAGTCGATGATACTGTTTCCTATAACATGTATCTGTTTCTGATACAAGATATGTCATTTTATTACACCACTACACACAATATATGGAGAAATCACAGGCCGGATGCCATTACATTCCTTTTGTCGGACACACCCGCCCAGAGTGTTGTGTTCCTCACAAAAGGCAACAGCTGCTAATCAAAACATATTCTGCTATCATCTACCTTATGTGTTCGCTGGTATTTGTGCTTTCTGTCAGTGGCAGAACTCACATGCGTGTGTGGGAGACTGAACACTGTCTCGGGGACACTGCATAGCACCCTGAGGGACACATTTATGTTGTTTCTATTAACCTTCCACATTGACTATCACAGGGCATTAGTATTCATCCAGATTTGTCGAGGTACATGCTTTTGACTTATACATGTTTTGTCATTTGTCATCACGTCTTTCTTCACACCTGTCCACCTAATCGCACTAGTTCTGTACATTTATTTAGGTCAGGGTTACCTTCATACCTCTCAACTGTACACATTTTGGGTAAATGTCCCTAACTTAGATGTCTGATTTTGTTCCTTTTTTAATAATATTGTGCAATGCCTTTCTGGTAATTTAGTGGGAAGTCATTTGGGACTGTGGGGTTAGACAATAATGACAGACATTTGTTATTTACAATTAATAACCCTCAAAACATTCATACTATTGACTGATCCATTATTCTATTCACGTTCTGACTTTGTAAGAGGAATATTTGAGATATTCCCTATTTGTACTTATTTTACAATGCCTTTGTCCAGATGTCTTATTCTGATTGAGAGGTATGGTTACCATCTTATTTGTACGCATGTACGTCCATGATAATCGCTTACACGACACTAATATAACTCCTTACGTCTTCCCCCAATAGTTTACACGATATCCGGTAGATGGGTTCTTCATTTTAGGAAATTAGAGGCGTCTGCTATACCCACATAGGTATATTAATAACTCCCATGGGGCGGACCTCATAAATCTGTGCCAACCAACACCTAGGCACCTAGGCCCATTATTGCATACCCATGATTCCCAGACATGACACCCCTCCACAGTAGTCAAAACACTTATTTAATGTGAGCGATAATAAATTATGACGACACTTCTAAGCACTATCCACTCTCCACATGTCGGTACATATGTCTTACATTCTGTCATCCCATGTGTTATTACACTTGCACAAGCTACTGTTGCATGTACAGCTATATTGCAGTTGCGGATGACACTTCTTTGCGGCAGTCATTACAAGGCTGTGCATTTATAGATTCACTATTTTTGGAGTCCTGCAAAGGACACCTATATCCATGTTTAAAGAGTAGAACTTACAGATCTGGCACACTGATACTTTCCGGGCAGTAGTTTTGGGAGCAGCAGTGTATTTACCTTAATTGCATGTCTGTTATGTGTATCCATACTAGCTACGGTGTAATCTATTTATGTACATGTGTTATATCTACGAGGACATTTGTTTATATGTTTGTTAGGTATATATCAATTGATGTATGTGTTTGAGTGTATGTATATATATGTTTATATATATATATATATATATATATATATATATATATATATATATATATATATATATATAAATATATATATATATATATATATATATATATATGTACATTCTTTATTTCATATATTTATTTAGTTTAAGTCTGTGGATATATATATTTATACTCAAATGTATATATCCATATATAGACATTACGTGTAGAAACTAGCATCCATTTGCTATGCTGTGAGCGAATTACACACGCACAGGCGCACTTGCATTTCCTTATTGTGGGTTACGCGCAGGTGCACATGCATATCCTTATTGTGGGTTACATATGTTTACTAAGTCTTTGTGCTTACGTGGGCTTTATTACTTGTGACAGTACCAGTAAAATATCTCTAATCTGGTTAACGGACATATGCGAAACACACGTTCACCTTTACATATTTAAATGTCTGTACAGCACAGACACATTCATTACACTTTAACATTATATGTGCTGTAGTCGTAGTTGAACCGGGACTGCATTCACGTTGGCCGAATGCTGTAACCACTATACGTTTGGTGTTCTGACTCATTTATATGCATACCCATAGTACATAGCTACATTAACATATGCCTCACCGCTTCACTTACGACACAGGCATCCATTCTCCTGCTGGGAAAAATGCGGTACTACATGTTACACATTCCCTATTCCCTACTGCTCTGGACCCACACTGCATATTTCATCACTGCAGGGATATTCAGAACCCCAAGGCTTATAGTCCTGACACATACAAGTCTTTAATTGTCAGGGTGTTCATGTGGTGATCTGGGTTTGGGCTTGTCTGCCTGGTGAACGGAACCGCCCTGACAGTGTTCAAATGTCAGACAAAGCACATGGACAGGGTTTGTCCATTTTAAACATTTTATCTGTGTTTACAGACACAGGTGTTTGGGCACCTGTCAGTAGCTTATGATGTTGGCAATACATAATATGGGTGGGGGTGGTTACAATACATAATCCACGGCGAGTGGTGTTCCCATTCACATTTGACTATTTCCTGTATTCATTCTTACGAGGGTTATTATTTTGCACATGACTTAACTATGAATTAACTACAGGTATGCAGTAGTACAGTCAATATATGTGATGGTTTGTTACAGTATAAATGTACGGACCTCTGTAATACTGGGGACTACCCCACATCCCTCACAACATTTCATGCTTATGTACATACTATTATTCAGTGAACTTTCGAAGTTTGTGAGAGCAGTAATTACATCTGTCCCTATTTGTCCACCCATCCTTTTAGGCTTTGTCCAGGTTTTGTTGCTGTAATAGGTTTTGAGGTGGTGTCGGTATGTGATTGAGTTGAATATATACTGTTGATAATTCAGTGGGGTGTAGGGTTACCACTTGTTCCTCTTTGCGAGGGGAGGTCCCACTTTGGACAGTTGTGTCCTGTGACGACACCTAAGACATGGCAAATGTCCTGTGATTTTAAGACAATAATATATTTCTTATTTTCTTTACTAGTTGCATGATACAGGTATTTTGTATCTGGTACACATAACTATTATTTGGGATAGCATAAGCTATTCAAATGCTATGGAATAAGCTTTTATCTTGGCATACACGTGTAATTCTGTCCTTTGCACTGGCCGGGGTATGTTTTATCCTGCAAATTCTCACATTTCTACAAGGGATGTCCCACCTTGGCCATCTGAACAGGTGGCAACCCTAGTGGGGTGACCTGCATGGTGGACAGCTGTTCCATCCTGCGTAGTATGTTTTGCATGTCTGTGTAGAAACTGAACAGTACCGTGACTACACAATACATGTTTTGTCCAGATGTGTACAGTAATGGACACCGTGGCATGTAAACAACTCTGAGGTTTCAACAGGTTACTTATCCCATGCGGGATGTACACACATTTTGCCAGAACATTAACACGCGGGCATTTGGATTTACGTACCTGTGATGGGATGTTTACAGATGTGGTATACATATTTGCAATCCTGACACTGCCTAGGACGATACTTCCTACTTCATATGGGGAATACTCGCTATGTGTAGGTGTACGGATGCGCAAGGCTGGTAGCTGGATTTGGTGGACATTCGGACATGGGTGCGGGTTATGTGCTATACAGGGTTTGTTGCGTATTGCATTTGCATGCATGGGTTCTGCTTTTGGATATCCCGGTTCCACATATGGCATCCTATGTGTATGTGACGGTTACGTTCCTGTTCATGTGTATAGCACATTTTAATATACATATGTTTGTGTGTGTTTGGTATACAATTTGGACTGTCAGGTTTCTTTACGGTTGTTATATAGCCACAATTGCCCAGCTGTGTACTATCACTACCACTGTGGGACTGCTGGTGACCATGCCCATGGGGCTGGATGTGTGTATTGGCGGCGCGCTGACATGATGCACTTCACTTCCACTGGGTATAACTTCTGACAGTGCAGTACATTACGGACACACGATTTTAAATATCATTTGTTCCATGGACGGAAACTTATATTATGTTGCGTGCATTTCTGTTTGCTTCTCCATTTTGTGTGGCCGGGAACTGTCTTGCATGCTTTGCATACGTTTCATTATCCACGGACACTGATAGGTGCGATTACTATTGCAGGCAGGCTATAATATTCAGCAGTTTAGGTTGCTCATCGCCAGCCGACATTGACACGCCTCCGGGCGCAGCTTAGTAACGCCCCATGCACTCGCGCACGTGTCCTATGCACATGGATGTGGTAGCGGCGCACGTTCATTAATATGAATATGGCGCTACTACACCATTTATATGCCGCACGGTCGGCGCAGGCCTTACACCGGCCTTGCGCCGAGCTTCATGAATCCGGGGGTTAGAATAATTTTGTATAATCTGTTCCTGACTGGTTTTCCACTGATTAGTCTAAGTTGAGTCTTACCAGTGTATAACAGAGTTAAAATTTGCAGAAATGGAATAAGATTCTGTGCCAGTAGTACCACGCTCCCGCAGTCTTAATATAACTTCCGTAAGCAATTCTTGGCTTTTTATGGTACCATAAGAATGAAGTTAAAATTTTTTTCCATTTTCTTTAAAAAGTTTTTTTTTTTGTCAGATATTACCGCTATTGAATACGATATATATATATATATATATATATATATATATATATATATATATATATATATATATAGATCTCTATCATATGATAGAAACCTCATTTGACTGAATCGCATTTGACTGACACCAAAAGACTGTAATTTCAAAAGACTGAAAAGTCACTTGACTGAAACCCATAAGACTGAATTTCAACATGCTAAATTTTAAAGTGGAGCATATAAAACCAGACTAGGTAGGGGGTTATGCCATGCTATGCTATGCCACCTACACCACCCAGTGTGGGGGACTGTGCCCCCCACACCTACCCTAACTATATATACTAATTCCAGGATCGCACTACAGTGGGGAAAAGGGCATAGTAGTGGCAGCATGTAGACTACTGTAAGGTAAGTGAAAGGTATATGCCCTTTTCCCCCACTGTAGTGTGATCCTGGAGTTAGTATATATAGTTAGGGGGGAGTGGGGGTGTAGCTCCCCACCTAGTCTGGTTTTATATGGTCCAGTTTACAATTTAGTATGTTAAAATTCAGTATTATGGGTTTCAGTCAAGTGACTTTTCAGTCTTTTGAAATTTCAGTTTATAGTTTCAGTCAAATGAGGTTTCTATCATATAATAGGGGTCCATACACACACACACACACACACACACACACACACACACACATATATATATGTGTGTGTGTGTGGTTTACTTTGACCCATCAAAATAACTTTTCAGCAAAACGCAGTTTCAATACAGTTCATCGACTACATAAAAAAAAAAAAAAGAAACAAATACAATACACTAAATTATGCAAGGGGCAAGCCCCCCTGCAACCCCCACAACCCCAGCTACTAATATATACTGTCTCCGAGATCGCAGTACAGTGGGGATCAGGGAATATTCCCTTATCCCCACTGTACCACGATCTTCAGCAACAACCTCAGTGAACTCTAGTTTGGCAGAAGTGTATTTCTGGAGAAATGCACTTTCGCGAAACCGGACTAGTGAAACTGAGTTTCGCTGAAAAGTTAGTTTGATGGGTCAAAGTACACCCATATGTGTGTGTGTGTGTGTGTGTGTGTGTGTGTGTGTGTGTGTGTGTGTGTGTGTGTGTGTGTATATATATATATATATACACATACATATATACACACACACACACACACACACACACACACACACACACACACAGTGGATACAAAAAGTTTACACACCCCTTTTAAAATGGCAGGTTTTTCTGATATAAAAAAATGAGACAACAATAAATCATTTCAAAACTTTTTCCGCTGTTAATGTGACCTATAACCTGTACAGTTCAATTGAAAAACAAACAAATCTGTTAGGGGAAAAATATAAAAAAAAAAAAAATGTACAATACACTGGTTGCATAAGTGTGCACACCCTTAAACTAATACTTAGTTGTATGTGCACACCCTTAAACTAATACTTTGCTGAAGCACCATTTGATTTAATTACAGCATTCAGTCTTCTTGGGTACACACCGGCAATCAATTAAAGAGACTCTGATTAACCCCAAACAAAGTTCACCTGGCCTAGTAGGATTTTCCTGACATTTACTCAGTTGCCTGCTACAGCAAAAGCCATTATTCACAGAGATCTTACAAAGCATCAAAGGGATCTCGTTGTTGAAAGGTATAAGTCAGGAGAAGGGTACAAAAAAAAAAATTACACAGCATTGGATATACCATGGCAAAGAGTGAAGACAGTCATCTAAAAGTGGAGAAAATATGGGGCAACAGTGACGTTGCAAAGAACTGGACGTCCCTCCAAAATTGATGAAAAGACAAGATGAAAACTGGTCAGGGAGGCTGCCAAGAGAGCTGCAGAAACACTGAAGGCACTGCAGGAATTTCTGGCAAGTACTGGTTGTGTACTACATGTGACAACAATCTCCCGTATTCACCATATGTCTGGACTATGGGGTAGGGTTGCAAGATGGGAAGCCTTTTCTTACACAGTAAAACATCCAGACCTGGCTATAATTTGCAAAACAATACATCAAATCTCCCAAAAACATGTGGGAGAATGTATTATGGTCTGATATGACCAAGGTTGAACTTTATAGCCACAATTCCAAAAGGTACGTTTGGCACAAAAATGACACTTTGCATCAGCAAAAGAACACCATTCCCATGGTGAAGCATGGTGGTGGCAGTATCATGATTTGAGGTTGCTTTTCTTCAGCTGGAACTGGGGCTTTAGTCAAAGTGGAGGGAATTATGAACATTTCCAAATACCAGTCCCTTTTGGCCCAAAACCTTGAGATGTCTGCTAGAAAGATGAAGAGGAATTTCACCTTTCAACATGACAATGACCCGAAGTATACATCTAGATCAACAAAAGGATGGCTTCACTAGAAGAAAATTAAAGCTTTGCAATGGCACAGCCAGAGCCCAAACCTAAATCCAATAGAAAATCTGTGGGGTTACCTGAAGAGGGCTGTGCATAAGATATGCCCTCAGAATCTGACAGATTTGGAGGGCTTTTGCAAGGAAGAGTGGAAAAATATTGCCAAGTCAAGATGTGCCATGCTGATAGACTGCTACCCAAGAAGACTGAATGCTGTAATTAAATCAAAAGGTGCTTCAACAAAGTAGTAGTGTAAGAGTGTGCACACACAACAAAGTATTAGTTTAAGGGTGTACACACTTATGCAATCAGCGTATTGTACGTATTTTATTTTTTAAATGTTTTCCCCTAACAGATTTGTTTGTTTTTCAATTGAATTTTGCAGGTTATAGGTCTCATTAAAGGTGGGAAAAGTTTTTAAATTATTTATTGTGGTCTAATTTTTTTATATCACAAAACTTGGCATTTTAAAAGGGGTGTGTAAACTTTTTATATCCACTGTACACACACACACACACACACACACACACACACACACACACACACACACACACACACACACACACACACACACAATCATTTTAATAAGCACTAACCTATCCTCAGAGGTAAAAAAACACTCATTTCCTTAATAAGGAGTAACACTTCTTCAATTATTTTTTTTCAAAATCATAATTAATAATCTTACTTAAATCTTGATATGTTTTTATTCCTGAATAGTTTTGTTTTTTCCTTCCCCGTTATATTTATATTTGTCTTTAAGCTTACTATTTAGTAACTAATTTAATACTAAAGTTTTGGTTTTGTTATTATTAAATTTCAGCAGACATACTTCTTGAAACTTTCCAATTTCCTAATCTGATTCTACAGCTGAATAGTTTAAATCTCCTATAGTTAATAAAATATCTGAAAAAAAGCAGTATTTTAGATTATTAGTTGAAAAACCTTCGATTTCATCATTGTTTCTTATACTATTAGCTAAGGGTTCAATAAATAATGCAAATAGAAGAGGAGACAAGGGACATCCTTGCTTTGTACCTTTGTTTAAAGTGAATCCTTGAGATATGTAATATCCAGTTTTAATATATGCTTTTGAATCTCTATACAAGTTTAATATTCCAATAAATTGTTCTGGAAATGCATACACTTCCAAAGTTTTAAATAAGTAGTTCCAATCTACAGAACCAAAAGCTCTCTCAATATCCAAACAAGCTCATTCTTTTTGCAAAATCCAAGATTATTACTACCTTTTTGATATTGCCATAAATTAGTTTATTGTCTATAAATCCTGTTTGATCTTTATTAATTAATCTACTGTAGCTCTTAATCTTTAAATGATGATGGAAGCAAGTATTTTGTAATCTACATTTAATAATGGAATATGTTTATATGAAGAAACTACATTTTTATTCTTTCCTTGTTTAATTATAGGTGAGATTGCAGAAAATTTCCATGAGGGAGGAATTATTTTGTCCTTCTGAATTATCCTCAAAACTTGGCTCAGTAATTCTAGAGTATTTAAATGAAGAAGTAGACTATATAATTCCATATTTAAACCATCTAAACCTGGAGCTTCGCCATTTTTACCTTTTTTGTTTTGTTTTGTTTTGTTTTTTATTTATTTATTTTTTTTAAGGTTTTTTTTTATTTCAGTTAGGGTAATAGGCTTATCCAACAGAGAGAGATGTGCTGATCGTTAAGTTTATTAATAACATTTTTCTTTAAATAAGTACAAATTTTGCAGTCATCAGGAATATTGTTTTTATCTTTATTAAGATCCAAATGGAAAACTTTTGAAAATATTAAACATTTCCTCTGTGTCTGAAGTAAACTTATTAATGTAAGAATTTTGGATTTTATTGATTTGTGCCTTTTTGCTTAACATCATACTTCTGTTATCTAAACTGTGAAGATTTTATGGAGTCATCACATAATTCCAATTTTAATTTTTCGAGAGCAATCCCCACTCGTTTTGAAATTATTTGATACATTTTCATTAGTTTTTAATCACTTCAGTATTATCTCATTTCTTTGTTGTTTAAACCTTGCTTTGTGTATATCATCTTGTATATGTAATAACTTTTTATCCCACACTTTTATTTTATTATTAGACCATGTTCCCATTCTGTCTTTAATATGCATTTTTTTGCAATCCCATAATCTGACTTTAGTAACCTGGCCATCATCATTCTAAGATAGATAATTCCAAATGTGTTCCTTAAGGTAACTCTCAAATTCCACTAATTTTGTCATGTATATTGGAATACTGTAAATAAATATCATTAAGTTTTCCTTGATCCATTGATATATTATTACTTAGTATATTATGATCAGATAGAGAACAAGGAATATTTTTAAATAATTAACTTTATTAAGTAAATCTGTGGAAGCATAAATCCTATCAATTCTAGTTTGTGTCCCATGTTCATAAGAGTAATGGGTGAAAATTAGGACTTATTTTCTACTTTTACTATTAAATCAACTAAATTATTGTTACTAATCCATCTGTTTAGTGCTTTAGCTGATGCTAGAATTTTAACTTTCTTCTGTTCACTTGTATCTTTGTATCTTCTATAGTAGATATGCAGTTAAAATCTGCAGCTAAAATTAAACTACCCTTCCATTGATTTTGTAATAAGTTTAAATGATCTTTTTCTTGCATCTATTCCAGGCATACAGTAAAGATTAAATAGCATATAGAGTTTGCTATTTAATTACTATAAAGTTATGCATTCTTTTGGGATCATTAATAAATTCCATGATCCTAGACATTGCAATAGATTTTCTCCAAAGTTTTGCAGTTCTTCTTCTCTTTTTATTAAAAGAAACAGATGATAACATTTAATAACCTAAGATCTGAAGTAGTTAACTTCATTTTATCTGCAACCTGTGGGTATATGAATCCGTATCGGATCCGAGCTGGCAACTTTCTTTTTCTAGCATCTGCTCCAAGCTTTACCCATAATGCCCTACCATCTCCTATCTTCCCTTAGATCTCGTTTGCCACGGCAGTAGTGTGCATCATGGTCTCCTTTGCTCTGAGCTCAGGGATAGTAAGTGATATATTTTTTTGATATCTAAGTGTGCTTGAGTGAGTTTTTTCCCTTTCTCCCCTTGTGTAGTGTCTCGCTGGGTCATCAGTGTTTAAAAAAAAAAAAAGTTTTGTAGAGTAGTAGTAGTTAGGCCTGCCCTTCCCCTACCTGTGTTTGTGTGTGATTTTTTGGAGAGGTAGTGTTTGTACCTTTGAGTGCAGGACTATGGCTGATCAGCCGAAGCCTGTCTTTAAAAAATGTACAGAGTGTGGCCATAAGCTCTCCCCGGCTGATGGTCACACTCTGTGTGTAATTTGCTTGGGAGTGTCACATTTGTCCACTCAGTGTGCTATCTGTTCTGGTTTTAACCTGACGGCCCTTAGGGATCGGAAGGCCAAGCTAGTTGCCAAAGGCCTTCTCCCTGCTGCCATGCTGGAATCTGCCTCATCCTCGGTGTCTAGTGTCCCACCTCCCACCCAGACAGGGACTCAACCTCCCTCTTCCTCTGGTGATGGGTCTTCTAAAGACAAATCTTCAGTCAGTGTGGCTGACAAAGAAAAAGAAAAAGACAAAGAAAAAGAAAGGAGCAGCGAGGAAAGAGACAAGAAGAAGGACAGGCATCGTAAGAGATCCCCAGACAGGGAGCTCTTTCTCAGTCCCCCATCTAAGACTATGAGGCCTGTTTCTCCATGGCTCCGGTCTCCTCACTTCTCACCAGAGCCGTTGGAACAGTTGGACCCGAATCCTTCCTCCCCATTGCTCAGACCAGCCAGATTCGAGTCGGTGGCCTCTTCGAGGTCGACTCTGAGCCTGTCGGACATGGATATGGACAGATGCAGAGATTTATTCAGACCCAAATTCAGAAGGGAGTCTTGCCAGGCCCCTCTCCCTCTGGAGGGGGGACCTCCATGCCTCTTTTCAGCCCCATCTCTCCTTCCCTGATCTGTGCTTCAGCTTCAGGGCTCTTGGATCTGAGGTTTTTCGGAGCTGGTAGCTCGGCGCTGACGGTTTCTCCAACCTCGACTCTGGCTGTTACCTTGAGTTCCTTGGATCTGACTTGTTCGGATCCGAGTGACCCTCGGAGCCGCAGACAGGGAGTCAGACCTGGGGGAATGGATTCTTTGGCTCCGACCTTTTCAGATCCGATCCGTTCGCTGGGACCTCAGACTACCCTGGTTTAGGTTCCGGTCCCTGCTTCGGATCCGGGGAGGGCTTCTCCCTCAGCCTTCAAAGTGGTGGAGAGGGTTCTCTCCCAGGGATTGAGACCCCAGCCCATCCCCTCAGATTCCACCTAGTTCCCCCTGGATTTGGCGGCGACTCCCTTCATCCCATCTCAGGGAAAGCCTGTGCCAGAGGATCCCCAGGTTGATTTCCCTGAGGAAACCCCTGCGGCTCACGGATCCCCTTCTGAAAGTCCCACTGAAGAGGGTCACCGTAAGCACAAGTGCAAAAGGAGGCACTTGAACTCCCCGGAGTCCCTCACTATGGACACTGACATAGATGAAGGAGAAGGTTCCCCCAGGTCACCTCCCGAAGACATCTCCTTCGGAGAAATTATGGAGATCCTCCACCAGAGGGGAGGTTGGTCAGGCCCAAAACCCTCTGGGGATGAGTCAGTGTTCCTGGAGGCCTTTGGCACGGGCCCATCTACTTCCTGGGTGCCCCCACCAGCAGTCCCCTTGGTGGACCTCATCACCACGAGGGCATGGAAGGAGCCTTACACTGTAGACCCCATCCCCAAACACCCTGACAAGGTTTTATCTCCCCCTTCTGACAGACAACCTTGGTCGAAAGGAGCCCCAGTTGATGCTATGTTGGTTGCAGTGGCATCAAAGAAGGAACTAGCACAGGAGAGTTCCTCACTCCACCCACCAGACAAGGAGTCCAGGTTGTTGGATAGGTTTGGGAAGTGTGTCTACTCCTCAGCGACCTTTTCTACCTGTGCGCTGAATTATTTGGCACATGTGATCCGGCTTCAGCGAGACCTTGCTTCGTAATTTGCTGAGTCACCCCAGAGTCTTTATCACCGCAGGACAGACAGTTGTTCTCAGCGAGAATGTCTACTCTGAAGTCAGTCTCAAACACGTCAATGCAACTCCTTTCCCATGCCACGGAAGGAGCAGCTAGGGTGGCTGGGACAGGCATAGCCATGAGGCGTCATGCCTGGCTCAGGTTGTGTCAGTTCACGGACCATTTCAAGGAGTCGTTTATCAATGCTCCCTACAACGGTTCTTCCCTTTTTGGGAAGACAGTACATGACACACTTGTCCAGAGTGAAAAGGATGGGAAGACTTTGTCTGCTGTCGGAATCCGCTTCTCTAACCCTCAGCGGTCCTGCTCTAGGAATCAAAGAGGGCAGGAGAAGATGTGCTTCTGAAAATCTCAGTTTTCACGGGATTCTCAGAACAACTATTCCACCAAAGGCAGAGGAGGACAGGATCAACGCCGACCCAGAGGTATAGGGGGTCCCAGGAAATTCGGGTCTAGGGAACCCTTTTCCGATAGACCCGGTCAGCAGCCCTGAGGGGTTGCCCGACTGTCCTACTTTGGAGGCAGTCTGGGGACGTTCACCCAGCGGCATGGGAGTCCATTACGACAGATCGCTGGGTTTTACAGATAATATCCAGAGGTTACTCTATCCCATTTGTTGCCCCTCCAAATATTACAAAACACCTCCCAGATGTTCCACCTGCTCACAGGGAGATCGCAGCTCTAGAGGTTTCAAAGCTGCTTCTCAAACGGGCCATAGAACAGATCCCCCCGATCAGTCCGGATTAGGCATCAACTCAAGGTTCTTTTTGGTGCCAAAAAAGACGGGGGACCTCAGGCCCATTCTAGACCTGTCAACATTAAACCTGTCGGTAGCCAAACAGAAATTCCGGATGATCACCCTACAAGTCCATTCTACCTTATCTCCGAAAGTGCGACTGGATGTGCTCGTTAGACCTCCAGGATGCTTACTACCACATCAAAATATGCAGAAGCTCCAGGAGGTTTCTGTGCTTCCAGCTGGGAGCCAGTCATTTTCAGTTCAGAGCCCTACCCTTTGGTCTCACCACAGCCCACAGGGTGTTCACCAAGGTAATGGCAGTTGTAGTGGCTCACCTGAGGCTTCAGAGTATTCAGGTGTTTCCATACCTGGATGGCTGGCTCTTTGCTGTGCCCAACAAGCATCACTTATGTCTGGCCTGAGATTTTTTCATTCGGTTGGCAGATCTACTGGGAATTACAGTCAATGTTCACAAATCCTATTTGCAACCAGTACAAGTTCTGGACTTCATTGGGGCACGGCTAGACACTTTGCAGATGAAGGTATTCTTGACTCCAGACAGGATCCTACACCTCATGTGCCACATAGCTCAGATAGCGAACTCCAAGTCTTCAAAGGCTAGCGAGGTTCCCCAGGCTCTGGGCTCCATGGCTGCCTCCATATCTATTCTCCCTTGTGCGCGCCTTCACATGCGGGTTCTTCAATGGACTCTGGCTGTTCAATGGTCTTAGCTAGACCTGCCCATGGAATTTCCGATCAAGATCAGTCATGTCTGCAGGACGTCTCTTCTTTGGTGGTTAGGTTCTCCGGAGATATCAAAAGGACGCCCCCTTCACGTCATCCCCAGTCCAAGCCACAGTGACCACGGATGCCTCCCAACTTGGGTGGGGGGGACACTGTTTGGGAAGGACAGTCCAAGGCACGTGGTCCCAGTCAGAGACCAAGTTGCACATAAATGTTCTAGAGATGAGGGCAGTGCTTTTAGCATTGGAAGCCTTTCGCACAGTCCTCCCTCTCGGATTGATTGCAATTCAGTCAGACAACATGTCAGTTATCTGGTATATCAACAAGCAGGGGGTAACCAGATCCTACCCCTTATGTCGCGAGGCCATGAGAATGTGGGAATGGGTGATTTCCACTGGTCAGTTTCTGATAGCAATGCACATCCCAGGGTGCTCCAACATTTTAGCGGACAGATTGAGTTGGGCCATTCTGATGCTTTACGAGTGGTCTCTGAAACAGTCAGTAGCGGAGGAAGTCTTCCTTGCATGGGGTCAGCCTTGCTGCGATCTCTTCGCATCTCTTTCCAACGCGAAGTGCAGCGAGTTCTTCGCTCTCATTCCCTCACCAGGGGAAGTCCCTAGAGACGCTGTAGTCCATACTTGTTCCCCCGGGCTTCTGTATGCTTATCCACCATTGCCATTCATTCTGAAGTTTCTACAGAAAGCTTGCCGACTACAGTGCAAAGTGATCCTCATTGTCCCATTCTGGCCTCGTCAGGTTTGGTTCCCATTCCTTTGGTCTCGTCCCTTAGCTCTCCCGTGGGTTCTGGATCCCTGCCCAGATCTAATCTCCCATCTGTCAGAGGCACATCCGCCCGATCTGGGCAGCCTCAAGCTGACAGCCTGGTTGCTCTAGTTCCGTTAATTGCCAGGACTCACGGTCTTTCATCCCCGGTAAAATCCAGTCTGGTGACTTCTCTTAAAGAATCCACTAGGAAACTTTATTGCAGTAAATGGAAGCATTTTTCCATTTGGGCCTCACAGAGAAAAATAGATCCCTTTACAGCCCCTGTTCCAGTGGTGTTGGACTTCCTGTCTGGTATCTTTCAGCAAGGAGCCAGTTCCTCCACAGTGAAAGTACAATTGGCAGCCATTTCCAGTTTCCACGTTGGTGAAGACAACATGGCCTTAGCCTCCTCTAGGCTGTGTAAGGCTTTTCTTAAAGGTACTTTTCTGTTACGGCCACCTGTCAAGAATTCAGTGCCGCCTTGGGACCTTACTTTCATTTTACAGGCATTGGTGGCTCCTCCTTTCGAACCTGCAGCTTCGGTGGACTTGAAATTTTTGTCCTGGAAGATCGCTTTCCTAATCGCCATTACATCTGCTAGGAGGGTTTCTGAGCTTCAAGCTCTGTCTGCCGTGCCTCCGTATTTGGTTTTCTATAAGGATAGGGTCTCCCTCCATACTAACCCTTCCTTCTTACCTAAAGTGGCATCTGAAGCAAACATAAACCAGTCCATTAATCTGCCCGTTTTCTTTCCTAACTTCCAAAATAAAGGTGAACACAAACTCCATTTGTTAGATATTCATAGTCAGCTTCATTTTTATCTTCATAGAATGAAGTCTTTCCGCAAAACTGACCAATTGTTTGTTTCCTTTTCTAAAGCATTTATGGGAAAAGCTATTTCTAAAGTTTCTTTGGCCAGATGAATCACTCTTTGTATTTCACATGCCTAGAAAGCAAAAGGTTTATCTCCTCCTGGTATTGTTAAGGCTCACTCTACCAGGTCCATGGCGACTTCTACTGCTTTTTGGTCTAGGGTGCCTTTGGACAATATTTGTGCAGCAGCGACCTGGGCCAATTCCCATACCTTCATTTCCCATTACAAATTAGATCTGATTTCAAGGGGTAGAGCATCTTTTGGCTCTGTAGTGCTCAGGAATATCCTTCCATAAGGGCCTCCCAGGATCGGAGTAGCTGGGGACTCTGTCCCATGGGTTGCAGATAAAATGAAGTTAACTACTTCAGATAAAGAAGTTATGTACTCACCATAACGTTCCATCTGAGTAGTTATACTTTATTTTTCTGCAACATTCCCTCTCTCTGTCCCCCGGACCTTGTCCTGTCTTTTCAGAATTGGTTTACTGGGTTGAGTTGCTTATGTGTTTAGTTGCAGCAAACTCGATCTGAGGAAGATAGGAGATGGTAGGGCATTATGGGTAAGGGGAGGAGCTTGGAGCAGATGCTAGAAAAAAAAGTTGCCGGCTCGGATCCGATACCGATCTATATACCCACAGGTTGCAGAAAAATGAAGTATAACTACTCAGATGTAACGTTATGGTGAGTACATAACTTCTTTTTATTTAGATACTGGATATCTTTATCTGGCAAGTGAGACTTTTGCAAACATATGATGTCTTCTCTGTTTAATTTTAAATACTTCAGTAATGATTTACTTTTGTTGTCATTATTTAATACATTTACATTAATAGGCAATAGATTAAAACTTTCCATACTGTGTATATGAGAATATTTATTCTACCAAAAGATAATATATTCATGCATCTATCCACTATATTAATGTTGGATATAAAACTCTGATGTATTCCTCCAACACTATCTTAACTTTCTGCCTTTTTAATTCTTCCCTTCTACAAACTGAACTATTAAACAGACAAAACAGAAAAAAATTGATAGATAAACCTATAAGCTATCTTTCTACCAAACACCTACAATTTCATCAGAAACTATTGTGACTTACAAATAATTAATACAATATATATATATATATATATATATATATATATATATATATATATATGTGTGTGTGTGTGTGTGTGTGTTAAAAATTAAGAGACTGCCAACTTAGTTGTATATTTTGCCATTTTAAAATATTTACCTTCCATTACTACTTTAAGTTTAATAATCCACTTCTGTTAATCACAAATAGTAAATAATCTGCCAAATAATATAATGCATATGTATTCATGTAGTAATAGTGTAATTATCTGTTAAATGTTTCTAAATTATCTGTTCATTTAACAGTATTAGTGCTAAGTCTTTAAATACACAAATAGAATAGAGTAGGATAATAATCCACTTCTGTTAATCACAAATAGTAAATAATCTGCCAAATAATATAATGCATATGTATTCATGTAGTAATAGTGTAATTATCTGTTAAATGTTTCTAAATTATCTGTTCATTTAACAGTATTAGTGCTAAGTCTTTAAATACACAAATAGAATAGAGTAGGACATGAAAAGATAAAGTTATCTGCAAACTTACAGGTGTCCTGCAATCTAAGCTTATCAAACTGTTATACAACAGTAAAATCAATGCATATATACATTTATCGTGTTGAAAGATAAATACATATTTTATAACTCTAGAAAGCTCTAAATTAATTTTAAAAAGCTCTGAATTCATTTTAAAATTACAAGTGCCAATATCTTAAAATTGTATAACATCCTTACTATGATAAATATCAAAATATCTAAAAATCCTTTCACTCATTAAATTCATGCAGAACATATACATTGCTAAGTTTAAAGGGATTATCTTGCTACTTAACAGTCAACAAAATTGCAGTCCATATTCCATTTAAGTTACATAATGCTCATTTAAAATCACATTCTCCTCTCTCAGTTACAAGCATCTTGAAAAATCTAGTCTGCTTTTTATCAAAATGAAAAAATTGATTCAGCAATAGAATACTATTATTTCAGCTCTGAATAATAAAATGAGTTATTTCAGGTCATCTTAGTGAAGCTAGTGACACATACACTATGCAAAAAGCTTCAAAGTTCATGTAACCCTATTTCAGATTTCAGTTTTCATAAGCAGGTATATGTGATACGTGTCTTCCTTATATGCAGGTTGCTGTTCAAATATATTTTTCTGTCACATTTGTTCACTGATATTCTGCCTTATTTTATTTAACTTGCATTTCTAAAATCTCACACCAGAGTGCTATTTAGTCATCACCTTTCTGTTAGAGATTGCAGCATGTGCATTTATTTTTCAACTTACTGATATTACTCTTTTATTAATGGGTCTATGTTAAAACATTGAAGGTTGAATTCCGTGAAACTCTGTTCAGTGAGATGAAAACAGTGAATGCTTGTTTAAGCAAACACGTCTGTCAGAAAAAATGAAAACAGCGAATAATGTAGTATGTAGGCTTTAACTGTAGTTAACTAGCTAATGTTATTCGCTGCTGTAATTTTCATTGAAAGAGACGTTTGCTTAAACAAACATTCACTGTTTTCATCTTGCTGAATAAAGGTTCGTGGAATTCGACCTTCGATGTTTTAATATAGACCCTTTATTAATAGTACATAAAATATGTTTCTTTCCCTATACATCTGCATATTGTTCATAAGGTGTTTACTCTTTGTATTAATTCTAGTCTGATATGCAGTCTTGACTATATATACAATAATTCATACCTCTCTAATTTAGATGTATGTCATTAGCAAATATATACTGTTGTTTTGGTCTGAGTTTCACAGTCTGACATTAATATTTAAGGACAACTCATCACATACAGCAGCTGCTAATATATTCTGTAAATTTCTCATTCTTCTTAAATTGTCTAAGCTATATTAATTAGTAACAACATCTAATTTTTACTCCTTCCTATTAATATGTATTGTTGGGGTTAATAACTTTGCATTAAGTAAAATGCAAGCAAGTTGTGTACCAGAGGTAGCACAGTGCAAAACATTACTATAGCTTTTGTGTTTCCATTTCTTCCCTTCTAAATAAATATTTTTAAAAATAAAAGTTATTTTGAGCAGATTTAACATGCACACACTTGAAAATAAGTTAAAATGTATTCTCCTCATCAATGTGGCTGCAATTCAGGCACTTCCTACTTTCACAAACATCAGTGATGAACTTTTAACTTTTCTAGGACTCCAACCAAATCACTCAATTGATCTCAAGCTTGTTTTAAATGCTAATTGCTTCATAAACAACCTGTGAAAGGAATGTGTTATAAAAGAACAAAACATAGTTATCAATGATTTAACACTTCTAATTAGCATATTACTTGGATCTGACATTCATTTAACTTAATAATGGACATACTGAGTAATAATAAAATAAAGTCTTATCTATCTTATGTATATTTAAATGTATCAGTTATTTTAATTGTAATTTAATGTCATTCTCATACAGGAAATATTTCTTTAGAAATGTGTTTGTTTCCTTTAAATGAAATATCTTAAGTCTTTCACTATAAATATAGTAATATTAAAATTTATATTCCTTATCATGTAAAATGCTTTAGGTTAAAACCTAAATACATGCATGCATACATATGATTTGAAGCTTAAAGTCATAAAGGTAATCCTTTACATAGAAGGTAAAATACATTGCTTCAGAAATAAAGGTCCTGTACTTGTTTTAAGCAGTTTTCATTAAATTCATCTCACTCTGTCTCTTGAGGGATGCATCATTCCAGTCCATTTATTCAGTGTTGTTAAGGGTTTTATTTTTAATAACAAATATAGATACATTCCGGTGTATGAAATATTTTAATTCCTTCAGAAATAAATATTTTGATCTTTGCAGGAAACACTAAAGTAGCTTTAATTGTGTTCTTTTTAACTTCTTTAATCAGTGGCAAGAAGGGTTTCCTTTTACTCATTACTTTACTGGAATAGTCATTATCAATTTTGATTGCATGCTTACATATTTTAATAGGTGGGCTGGACCATGCTGTTTTTAATATTTGATCTTTTTCCGTGATGATCATAAACGTAACTCTAATTAAATGTGGTAGTGAGTTTTCCTTCTTTGAGGGTGTTCTCAAGGATCTTTGTGCCCTATCAATCCCAAAAGTTAAAGTTTTAGGTAAATTTAATATTTTGTGCAGCCAGGTTGTTAAGAGGTTTATTGTATTGTCTCTCATATTTTTCAGATATGCCATATATTCTGATATTGTTTCACCTCTGGCTGTTTTCTAAATCATCAACTTTATCTATAAGTCAATCATTTTGTTTCAAAAAGAATTCAGTTTGAGACTCACTTTCAGTTATTTTCCCTTTATGGTCATTTAGAGCTTCTTCTGTACTGCTGATTTGTGTACTTTGTTGTTTTTGAAAAAATTCTTAATGGTCCATCTTTTTTCTGAATTCTTCTTTAAAACTTTCCGTTTTAGCATCCATTTTGCCCATTTTTATTAATACATCATGCATGCTAGATATTAGTGAGTGGATATCTTTTTTTAACCGAAGAATCCTGAGTACCATTTTTTGAGTGGCCCATGTTGAAATCTCCTCTCTCAATCAAGCAGATGAAATTTTGACAGGAAAATTACAGATTTTGAGGTATTTCAGGCTATAGATCTTTTATCTTCCTATTAGTGAAGCCAAATAGCTATGAAGTATTTCCAAATTCTATTTTTTTTTATTTAATTTTTTGTCAGAGAAAAGTTTTCAGTCACACAGTCACAGAGCTTTCACCATTTGCTGCTGTCAGTTAGGCATCTTGGCCATGCCCCTCTTATACTTTTCTAAAACTTTTCTAACTCTGACAGCACTTACTAATATTACACAGGAAATAAATCAAATTAAAAATCTTTCCTTCCAGTAACGCATCTGTATGTTGACTAGCTGAAATAACATGACTAGTATAACAAAACCAGACCAGTCTGTAAGTAACCAGGATTAAGCTTGATTTCCACAAATGTAGTAATACTCATGTAATCCTGACATGCCCTGCCCTCCAGCTCAATCATAAAATTTCTGATTTGTCTGGCAGTAGGTTCTGCTGGTTTACATGGTGTCTCAGTTAAACTCATTACAAGGGAGGGTCTTTTTGACATGTGATATGGATCCAGGTGTTTAGTCTGTCACAATGGATGGCAGTAGCAGTTGTGAGCAAAACCAAGTATGGTCTTTTCCAGCTTGGGCTGAGTGAGTTTCTTCGGGGCTATACTTTGCTGTATACCAAGTCTCTAGGATGCAGGTCACATTGATTCTGCTCTGCTGGCCATTAGGCTGTATGCAAGATGACACTATGGTATTTCTGTGAAAGAGAACACAGGGATTTATAATATGAAATCATTGTCTCATCAATGTCTCACAATTCTAAATTTTTAGGGAGGGGGTAGTGGGCATTCTTTTGGGTCTGCCAATGTGGATTTCATTAGGGGGCAATTTTCTAGGGACACAAACTGCACTTATAATACTATATAAAACTAAAATCAATGTTTCTGACCACTTAAGACCAATTTCTTCACAAACTTTAGCTAATGTAAACTTTATAGTCTGGTTGGCTCTCTCTACTATCCCAGAAGCTTGGGGTCTATAGGGACACTGAAACTACAATTTAAAGTTTTATGCTATACAGAACTGCTGTATTACTTGACTAATAAAACATAATCTTTGGTCAGACTGGATGCTACAGGGAACACAAAATCTAAGGATAAGTTTGACAATAACTTTTTTGCTACCGTGTGTGAGGTGAGTCATTCTTAACACATGGATATGCTTCTACCCATTCAGAAAAAATGGCAGTAAGCACTAAAACATATTTAAATTTCTGTACTTGAGGAAGTTCAATAAAGTCCCACTGAGGGGAACAGAAGGGTATCCAATGCTTCTTTAATGGTTGAACAGGTGCAGGTACTGTTTAGACAAATTGTGTTTTAAACAAATTACGCAAGTATTTACAAAATGTTGACTGACTTCTGAGAGATGAGGGGCATACCATTCAATGGAAATTTGTTTTATTAATGCATTTTTGCTCAAATGAAAAGGCTAGTGATACATTTTTACCAGTTGATTGAGAAAATTTACTGGAGCTCTAGTCACCTATTCTAATGGTGCCACAAAATGGTGCCACAAGAGGAGACAATATACTAGAACTGATCATCACAAACATGGGGACAAAATGCTCCACACCGGAAGTATATCCCTCTTTGGTAAGATCAGACCATAAATTAATCTCACTGGAAATCCACATCCCGCCCCCACCCCCTGCACAAAAGACCACAGTGAAGAACTTCTCAAAAGCCAAATTCACACTTCTTAAGACTGAAGTGGTATCCTTCAAGGCCCCTGGGCCAGTGGAAACCACAACCCACACTGCTGAATCCTTTACAAATGCCTTCTATGGGCATCTTCAAGAATGCATGGATCATGCAATCCCAAATAAAACCAAGACCCATTCCCCCAAAGGCAGGCGCCTGGTCTGGTGGACCCCAGCCATAAACAAACTTTACAACAGGAGGAGGAAGCTACTACATGACAGAGCAAAATCCCTAAAAGGGAAGGCATCTCTGATCAGTACTAGCAAAAACTACGATCACTCATAAAATCATCCAAGGCCAACTTTGAGAGAAAAATCGCAAAAGACACAAAAGACAATCACAAGGCCTTCTTTAGCTATGTTAGAAACCTGGGTGGAAACTCCCAGATATGCTCAGAGTTAGTCCAAAATGACACAAAATACACTGAACCCACTGACATTGCCAACATTCTGGCAGACAGGTTCAGTGCAAATTTCTCCCCAAAAGGAGAAATAACCATCCCAGCAGAGTGTAGCCTCCCTAACATCTCAGATGCCCAGGTGAGAGCCGCCCTCTCTAAAGCTAAAAACACAGCATCAATGGGACCGGACGGTGTCCCGAGCTGTGTGCTACATGAACTCCAAGAGGAACTAAACCCACACACAAGGCTGCTGTTTAATCTTAGCCTTACTACAGGATACGTACCCAAAGAATGGCGTACGGCAACAAGTGGTCCCACTTCACAAAGGCGGTGCTTCTACGGACCCTGGAAATTACCGCCCCATAAGCTTGACGAGCCTGGTCTGCAAAGCTATAGAGAGGATCATTTTGGAACTCATAAACAAAGATATTGGGGACCTACAGACATTGGATCCTACCCAATTTGGCTTTGTCAAGGGCAGATCCTGCCTTTTGAACTTGGTCGACTTTTTTGAAACAGTCACAAAGGCCATTGATGAGGGTAAGGCAGTTCACACAGCCTACCTTGACCTTGCAAAAGCCTTTGACACAATACCCCACTCGGGCATCATAGACAAACTCACCAGCTTAAATGTAAACCCATATGTCACAAGATGGGTTGCAAATTGGCTCAAGGACAGAACCCACAGGGTCAAGAGTTGCTGGAGCTATGTCAGACTCTAAGTCAGTCACAAGCGGTGTCCCACAGGGCTCAGTCCTGGGACCTCTCTTGTTCGGCATTTATTTTTCCGAGGTACAGGCAAACATAGGAGGATTGTGGCTGACAAAGTTCGCAGATGACTGCAAACTGGGCGCCATAACTGATACTCCAGCAGACACAAACATCCTTCAGAGAGGCCTCATAGAAACAGATAATTGGTGCCAGAGCCATGGCCTTAAGCTGAACACCAAAAAATGTATAGTCATACCCTTTGGGAAAAACAAGGTACCCACAAATTACCACATAGGTGGTAATCCATTAAGTACGGAAGAGGTAATCAGGGACCTAGGGACCCAGGTTGACAGTAACCTCTCATTTGACACTCACATTGCCAAAATGGTTAGGAAGACCTTCTATATTGCCCACCTTATCATGAAGGGTTTCACATCTAGATCAAGAGAGGTCATTGTGCGCCTGTACTCTTCTCTTATCAGGCCAATGATTGAGTACAATGCCCCATTTGGGATGCATCTTACCCGACACCTGCAGCAGTTGGAAAGACCCCAAAAGTTCCTCACCAAGAGGATAAAGGGTCTTAAACATATGTCATATGCTGCCCGACTGAAAAAAGTCCAGCTCTATTCAGTCGCATACCGCCTACTCAGAGGTGATCTGTGCCTGATGTACAAGGCCATGTCCAATCCGGAATTAATGGACATGCTGCACCTCAGAAAATCCAAATCCATCAGAGCCACGAGAGCAAGAGTCTTAAACCTCAACACAGAAATAAATAGGATGTGCTGGAGGGACAGATTCATAACCCAAAGGCTCCCTACACTCTGGAACAGAATCCCTATCCATGTCAGGCAGAGCCCCTCACTAACTCTATTCAAGAGAAATCTTGACGAGTGGATGGGAGATCGTAGGCTTACCCCGGGGGTCATCTCTGTGTCACTAGTAGACAGAGGCACAGTAAACTAAACCCTAAATGGGCGTAGTATTCTCATCCTAAGGGGTGGTGAAAGCCACAAACACTCTGGCTAGGCTTATAAATGCCCTAGGGCAGATAGCCTAGTACGAACCAATAAACCTATAATTCAGAGAAAAGGTGTTATTTTTATTTAATTTCTGAAAAATGTAGAGTGAACAGGATATAAGGCAGTGCAGCCTGTCTTGCCTCCATATTTCCAAATGTGTTACCTTTGGTAACAAAAGATTAATTGGATTTGTATGCAGAGCATTTCACTACAACTTTCTCCCTTGGTAATAATAAAGCATCTAACAATTCATTAACAAAAACAGCAGTTTTAGTAATTGTCCCTGCTGATGTTAAATAACCCCTTTATTTCCAAAGTATACCAAAATTATGAATAAAACCATAGGCATAGAGAGAGTCAGTAAACATGGTTACCGGCTGATTTTTGCCAAGTTTTCAGGCCTCAGTTATAACTACAAGTTCGGCTACTTGAGAGGACACATTTCCATTTAATTGTCCAGTTAGTAAAATTTTGTCTTGAGTGCAAATGGAAGAGGATGCTACTAATTCAGCATAATTTTTTCGAAGACAAGTGCCATCTATGAAAAGAATGAGATCTGGATTTGAAAAAAGAACATCTTTCAAGTCTAACCTAGGAGGAAGCACAGTGTTAATAACAACTACACAATTGTGGGGTTCTCCTTCGTTCACTGTAGGGGTTAAAGAAGCAGGATTAAGTGGTGGACATCCAGCAGTCTATAAAGAAAGGTTTTTAAGAAAAGACATTTCATATTTAGACAATTGTAATGGAGATAAATATTGCATTTCCGTCTTCAGTAACAGATCTTCTACAGACTGTGGAATTGCCATGTAAGTCTCATGCCTGAGAGTTAGTGCAACTGCCATGTTTACTAAGTGTGTTGTTGCAGCCACTGCCCTAAGGCTGTGGGAGAGGGCTACAGCTGCAGGATGAAGATTCATCCTAAAATAAGCAACAGGTCTAAAATCATCATTTCTACATTGTGCTAACAGTCCTAATGCTACTTCATTTCTTTCATTACAAAACAGAAAAAAAAAAACATATTTTAGAATAGTCTGGTAACCCAAGTGCAAAAGAATTAAAAAAAACAATGTTTTGAATTGTAAAAAAGCATGTTCATGATAATCCTGCCAGGATAAAGATTCAGGGGTATATTTCTTTAACCTGTTGTCAACAATAACCTGTTAAATACAGAAAAGCTTGCAGCTGTTTCAATGTAATAGGGTGTGGTGCAGTTTGGATTGCATCTATATGTGAAGGCAAAATCTGTCTAACACCCTCTGAAACAAGATGTCCCAGATATTGAACCTGCAGCTTCCACAACTGCAGTTTATTTTTATTAACCTTAAATCCAAATTCTGCTAACTGAGCCAAAAGCAAAATAGTGTCTTATTTACAATCATGAACCATTCTTGAAGCTGAAAGCAAATCATATACATACTGAATTAAAGTTGACCCACAAGGAAATTTAATCTTGTGTAATTGTTTCTTCGTTTCTTTAGAGAAAAAGGTGTGAGATTCTATGTACCCTTGCAGTAATCTAGTCCAAGCATACTGCTGTCGGCAGGTATTGGCTGTCTGGATGTATAGAGATAGTGAAGAAGACAGATAAAATATTTATCACTGAGAAAATGGTGGCATCTGAAGGGATAAACCTGATTATTATTGCACTGTTAGGAAAAAATGGAAGTGTTGGCACTACTACAGCATTCCCTGCATGTAAATCTTGCACATACCTATCTGTACCTTTTCCCTGTTTCTTAACTGGCAAAATAGGAGTATTACAGGGACTGTGAGCTGTAGCAATGATACCGTGTTGTAACAAGGCAGAAATAGGTTAATTTCCTTTCTGTCCTCTACCAACAAAGGATACTGAGCTTACATAGACAGGTGCTCACAAGGTTTTAGTGTTATACTGATAGGTTCTTCATCTTTCGTGAACCCTAATCTCATTGTCATGGGTAGTCCAAAGCTGCAGAGGGATAACATTTAATTCCTCCGTACCAGCATTTTTTGCTTTCTGTTCCACTGTTATGAAAGCAAAAATGACATCTTCATTTGAACAGGTAGTATTTGAATATAATCGTAAAGATTCATTAGGAATCAGGTGTACAATAAACAGTGTATCTAAATTTAAATAGTAAATCTCTACCTAACAGATTTAAGAAAGCCAAATTTCCTACAATAAAAGCATGCTGATCTTTTAGCGGACCAGTATGAATAGCGACAAGTTTAGTTTCTGTATAATCTAAAGGAATTCCAAACACACCTACACCCGAATTGTATGTTTAGATAGTGGAAGGTATTCAACATTTACAGAAGTAATTGTAGATCTAGTAGCTCCTGTATCTACCAGAAATGGGACAGATATATTTTGTACTGTAACATTGACAGAAGGACCATCTTGATCGCCACTAGGTGCCAAGAGAAATAACTGTAGTTCCTGCTTATGGCTGTCCTAATGAGTTTGCTGCCACACTCAGGGCTACCAGGCAGTGTTATTCACAGTGGGGGTTCTTTCAGGTTTCTGTGGCATTTGAGCGTTTGACAAATTTGCTTGCTGTACAGGTAATGGACATTCATTTCACCAATGCCCTATGTAACCACAATTAAAACAAGTATTTAAATGTGGTGCATCTTCTGGTGACTGTGGTGAATCAAAAGGATAATAATTTTGCTGATACTGTCCTGAGGGTTACTGAAAGAATTGCATTGTATCTGTTCCCCTATGATTTTTTCTTCCCCATCCCCTGCCTTGGAAGTTTATTTATTTACATTTGTTAACCGGGTTTGTCCATCTGGGCTTATAGCTCATTATCAGTGGAGACCCGAGGAGAAAAGCTCCAATACATAAACAAATTAAAGAAAATTCAAACTTTACAATCAAAAATGTAATAGCAATCTATTATACAAAGAAGTTAAACAATAGAATAGCAATGCATACAGATAATACATTTTTTTCAGTGAAACAAGTATATCTGCATATATACAATAAGAGTTTTGACCAACAGTATTAATTTAGTATCTTTAGTGTATATCCATAGTAATGTAGAACTGAGATGAGAGGGGAGGGAAAAAGAGAGGTATAGTAGAGTGGCACTTAGGTTGGGGCTTGGCAAGGATAAGTTTTGAAGTTAAGTTGATGAAGCTTGAGTTTTTCTTTAAAGTGTTATGGGTGAATGATGGAACATATATCCAAAGGAAGTTTGCTCCAAGCCTGGGCAATGGCATGTTTATGTAGGAGTTTTCCTACAGTTTTTTGGGGGATGGTAAATGTGCAGTAGTTGCTGGTTAGAGATACAGAGAGTCTGAGGTGGGCTATAGATAGAGATTAATGAAGAGAGAGCAGGACAGGATGAAGGCTTATGAAGAATACAGTGTAGCATCTGAAGTTGAGATGGTAGTAGAAGTTGGGGGAATTCAAGCCACTGGAGTGAGTTTAGGGCCAGGCAGTGATGTGAATTGTAAGGAGAGTTTGTGACAAACCTAGCTATCTTATGGTAGGTTTGTTTTAGTTTGTTCAAGGTTGTAGTTTGAATGTTAGTGAGTACTGGGGCTGCATATAGGAGGGAGGGAAGGAGTAGAGCTTGAGCTTGAGCAAGGCAGAGTCTATCATTTGTGGTGAGAAATATTTTATTTCGATACAGTAAACCTAGTTTCTGGTGTGTCTTTTTTATACATTGGAGCAAGTGAAGACTGAATTTGAATTAATCATCAATGATGACTCCAAGGTGTTTTTTGTGAGCTTCGGGTTGGATTATAGTCTTGTTAGAGGATGTAATAGTAAAGGTGGATTTGTGGTGAGTGAGAGACCAGGGAAGAAAGTGTAAAAGTTTGGTCTTTTTGGGGTTGAGGATGAGTAGATTATTGGACAGCCATTGTTCTGTGGATAGAAATACATGTTGAGTTAGAGAATGGCGTTCAGAGATATTGTCAGAGGTAGAGATGAGGGTTGAGTCGTCGGCATATTGGATGAGAGAGGAATCTTTACAAAATGTGTAGAGATGGATCCTTGTGGTACACTGGTAGGGGCAGGTATAAATAAAAGAAGAGGAAAGCCATTTGACAGATTGCTACCTGCAGGATAAGTAACTGGAGAACCAGGCAAGGGAGGAAGAAGATACATTTCGATTTGCAAGTTTAGGTAGCAGTAGAGAATGGAAGACAGTATAAAAAATGCTTTGGAAAGGTCAAGGAAGAGACAAGACATGAGTTTGTTATCTAGGGCCTCAGCAATGATATGTGTGATGGATAAGGGAGCTATGGTTGTGCTATGGTTAGGATAGAAATCATTCTGAGTAGGAGTAAGAAGGTTGTTCTGGAGGAGGTGGTTGAGAAGCTGTGTATGCATTTTTCTAAGATCTTAGAGAGAGGGATAGGATGGCTATGGTACAGTAGTTAGATGGGTCTGTAGAGTTTCCACCTTTATGCAGGGGAATAGTGAAAAAGGATTTCCATAGGGTAGGGATAGTGGATTTCTGAATTGATCTGTTGATTAGGATAGATACTGGATAGACTATGGAGTCAGCAGCAAGTTTGAGGAGGATAGGAGGTAGGTTATCGGTGGAGGGAGAGCAGGGTTTAAGCTTATGAAGAAATCTGATGTAGGAAGTAGCGACTGGGCATAAAGAGAATAGATTATTACTCAGAGGGTTGGGAAAGATAGGCAGAGAAGTAGCGTTAGAATTAGTAGGTAGGATTGTTTGGATGGTGTCAATAAAGTGTTTATTGAGGAGAGTAGCAGTTTCTAGAGGGGATGTGTTTGGATAAGGGCAGGGTGTTGAGGGGCAGCCAGGAGAAAGAATTTTGTTTAGAGTTGACCAGAACGTTCGAGGGTTTGATTTACTATTGAACTGTGCTGTTATAGAAGGACCTTTTGTCATTATTTGTTTGTTTTTTGTAAGATTTCTGAGATGCTTATATTTGTGTAGTAGAGGTAGTTCTTTAGTTTTAATCCAGGATTTCCAAGTACTGTCTCTTTTATGCATAAGGGACCTGTTTTTTTTGGGTAGCCAGGAAGCATGATTGGATTTTGTTCTAATTTTCGTAGAGGGAGCAAGGGAGTTTAGGGTATTCAGGAAGAAGCTACTAAACATGCTGACTGCATCATTGAGGGAGATTTGTCTAAGGATGGACCACTCGGTACTAGACAGAATGGAGTCGAAGTGTGATATATTAAAGTTAGAGCATTTACGACAATCCTTGTAAAGGTGGGGTTTGGGAGGTTGGGCAGTGTATCTTAGGATAGAGGTAGGAAGGTGGTCACTAATTCAATCTGGTAAGGTTGTGGGGTTGTGGTAATGGTGGGGGGAGTTAGTGAGTATCCAGTCTATTATGGAGCTGGTAGATGAGTTTTTATGGTGATGGGTCGGGGAAGATATCAGTTGATGGAAACCATGTAGGTTGATACTGAGTTGTGGAGAGTCAGTATAAGGTTTGGACCAGTCTACTTTGACATCTCCCAAGATGATGGTTTCATAGGGTATCTTGTGGGAAAACCAGTTTAAGATATTCTCTAAGATGGGCAAATTATTCCCAGGAGGGATGTAGATGGAAGCCACAGCCAATTTCTTGTAAGCGTTAAGGTGGCAATTAAGGATGATGAGTTCAGCTGGGAGGAAGTCAGGGATGGGTATGGGGAGATGTGATAGATTGATGCTATTAGAGTGGAGTATGGCTACACCACCCCTTTTTTGGGATTCTGTCAGAATGATAGATATTATAGCCTGATGGGAGAATTTCATTATTAGTGATGTGTTGCTTAAGTCAGGTTTCAGATAAGGAGAGGATGCAAGAAGTTGTATGAGCTATCCAGGTATGGAACTCAGTGATTTTATTAGGCCTTGAATATTCAGAGAGTATATTGTCAGGTGCTTGGGTAAGAATGACTTTATTGTGTGAGGCTAGTTAAGGGTGTTTGGAGAAGGAGGGGAGGTAGAAGGCAAGTAAGGTATGTGACTGTGTTGAGATGGAGAGGGGCCAGGGTTGGGGTGGATTTCCCCAGATATAAGTAAGTTATTACTGAGAAGAGAGTATAATAATATAAAGATATAGTTTGTGCAGCTTGAGTTTAGGTTTGTATGTAGGTGGGAGGATTACAGGTCTAGGTAGTTTATAAAGACAGGAGGTGGAGAGGTTGACCAGGGTTGGGGAGATATTAGAGTAGGATGTTGTTCAATGAGTATTATAGGTGTTGGAGGTAGGAGAGCAAAACTGGAAAGGAAAGGTATGAGTGATAAGAGGTGAGAACAGAGAGAAGAAGGAGGAATGTGTTGGTAATGATAAGGTGGTGCATATTTGAATGAGGGTAGAGGGATTGTGGATAAGGTATAATAGTTCAGGGATGGAAGTGATGTAGTTGGATAGGAAGTTGTTTGTCAGTGGATGATAGAGAAGGAAGTGATGTATATTAAATTTTGACAGGATGTAATTTGTCAGTGGATGATGGGGAAGAAAGGGGAGGGAGTGGATGGTAGAAAGGAAATTGTAATGGGGTGGGTGGGAATGGGGGTAGGGTAGGGGAGTGAACGGAGCTGGGCTACACATACCCACAAGTAGAAAACAACCAAGAAAAAAACAATCATCTATTTCCAGGGTAAGTACACTTAAAAAAAGCCCTATGGCAGGTAGCTAGCAAGAAAAAAAGACAATACAGGCAGTAGAGAAGAATGGAGCTGGAGGTACTTTGTGTAGGTCAGAAAATAAGTAGATGGACAGGTAGAAAGTGAAATAGAGTACAGATTTAGGAAAAAGAAAGGCCAACAGTTAGACAAATGTCAGGGTAGGTTAGGAGGCAGAGGGTAGGAAAAAGGAGTGAGGGGTCAGGGACAGAGATGGTAGAGAGATAGAATAGTTTATAGCAGTTATAGATGGGGCAGTGAGTACTGGTGGTGAGGGGAGGTCGTACAGCAACTAACACTAGTCACACATTTAGAATGTACTGTGGGTTCCTTGTAATTTTTCTTGGGACTTGAAATGGATGGTGGTCAGGAAGGCAGGAACTCTTGGCTGGATGTAATCCAGAACAGGTGGTCTCACTGTGAGCAGAGATGTTTGACCTTACAGCTGAATAACCTGGTATAAACTCAAGAAAGAGAAGATAAGAATGTTAGGTAGAGAATAAGAAAACTTAGAAAGTTAATATGTATGTATTAAATTGTACAATATTGGGATCTAGACAGCTACAGCTATAGAATACAAGTATGGGATTTGGGGAGCTACAGCTAGAGAATGCAAGCAAGGGAATCTAGGGAGCAACAGCTAGAGAAAACAATCTAGGGAGCAACAGCTAGAAAATACAGGTGTGGAGTCAGGGGAGAAGCTAGTGGTCTGAGAATGCTAGTGAAAAGTGAGCCTGTGAGTGTGGAGGGATGTAGGTATAGAAGTTAGTTGTAATGAAATGCTTGGCTGGTCTGTGGGAGGGAAAGGTTATGGGTAAGGTTATATGTCCAAAGAAAGTGCAGTCACAGTCATTCGATTAGCAGAAAAATTTCATAGGACAATAAGGTTACAAGTAGCACTGTAGTAACCTTGAAATCGGTGAATAGAACAATGCAAAAATTAGATCAGAAATGCTCTGAGGAGCAAAACCACATTTCACAGCGAATACAGGTACGTTGCTCTTGAACTGCTGGAGCTGATTGTCTACCAACCTTTTTTTTGTTCATTTTCTTCCTTAAGTATATTGTCTTCTATGTATTGTGTCTAATTTACAGTTTCATGGATGCCTAAGCTTGTCCAGTTCAAACAAACCATTTTAATCTGTTCGTGTATAGGTGGTAACAGACCCTGTACAAAAGTTGCCAACACCCCCTGGCCGCTGAACCTTTCTTAGGCTCTGGATGTCCTGAAAAGGCTTCAAATGCACCTATCATCCACTGAAAATATGCATAAGTAAATACAGTCTGTCGTGCAACAACTTTTATTCCTGCCTGGTTAGAGTCGGGGGGGGGGCATGCTGAGGTAATGGCTTTTAAGAAGTTATTTCTAGCTTCTAGAAATCCATAATCTGTATGTTTTGGAATGCTGTTGCCTATGTTTGATTTGTCCTATATTTTCCTAAAAATATTAGGGGGTGTGAAGGCTTTTAATATGGCTCTCAGATATTTGATGGTGTGGATTTTAAGTTGTACATGTCTGTCTAAGATTTTTGCTTACTATGCTAAGTGTGTTCACATGGAAGGTAGAGAATCTACAATGGTTTATAAATCCACTGTAGTCCATGGTCATACTACTCTTAAAGCAGATTCAGCCTCACTACCTCTAGCTTTTGCAGGGTTTGGTACTTCTCATAAAGGGTGTGAAAGATATAACAGAATGAGTAGAAGAGTCAGAATCTTTCTCCTGTCCTACAGGTTGACTTGCAGGGAATGTCCACTGATATTCCTACCCATCAGTATGATCAGAAATTGGGTAATAATGTGCTTAATTTTACCCAAAGTGCTACTTTTTTGACACACTTATTAGGAACTCTCTGTAAATTTTCTCCATATTTATATTTGTAATACAATTGTTTCCCTTTATTAGCTATAGACATTTACATTTTGTCTGAATGTATTATTGAGTGACATTGTTGATGGAATTTAGTGTTATAACTTGACAAAAGGGGGAGACTGAAAGTGCTAGAAGTAACTTATACGGTATCTAGGGAATTGGTCATTGTTTCTGCAAAGTTCACCTACACCTGCCATCTCAGAGAGGAAGAGTTGTCAGCTTCTTGAGGCACTTGTAGATCATAAGATGGAGGGGGTGCAGAAGGTAAAGGATGCCATTCGTCATCGGATGATTGTGGCTGCGTGAGTGATAATTTCCTTAACTGTCTTAATGGGTGCATATCCGAGGAATGAGATTTTCCATTTGCACATTTTTATAATGTATTTACCGTTCTATTAGCCCCTTGCAGCTGTGACTTTAACCTTGCTGAGTGTTATATTTTAAACTTTTAACTACAGATTCCTTTTTCTTATTGTTAGAGTCTTCTTGCCAGTCATTAAAAGCGAACCAACAAGAGACAGGTACCTTCTTGCCCCTCTATTTTAGTTTATTTTATAGATTTTCTAAAATTTTCTTAACAAAAGGACCTTTTTCCAGAAACTGTAAAGAACTGTAATTCCTAGTGAGCTCAGACCATTCTACCAAATAATTACAGCTTTCTCTACCATACTTATTAAACAAATCCTTGTGATAAGGATACTCTGTCCATGTGTATACTGACTAGACCCCACTAGCACACAATTATACCTAAAGCAATTAGTATGGATGATTACCCAGATGCTGACAATTTACCTCCTCACATGCAATCAGAAGTAGTGAAGAAAGTTTTAGTAAGCTTACCTGTATAATCTGTAAACTCTGCTGAGATTTTAAAATTGTATATTGGTACACCAGAAGCTTGCCTGATAGAAAACTTGTCTCTCTTTTGTGCCCAGTGGCAATTTTTAATGCAACAGCACACAAATGGCTTGGAATTCTTAGTATCAAGGCACCAAAGTGTTAAGGTACCAAATAACCTTTACACAAGGCAAGTCAACAGAGAATAATTATTTCCTTTATTGTATAGGAAGGCACATGCATGGGAGACTAGGAAATCAAGATTCTGTCACTTGAAACAAAAAAAAAATGAATATGCTTTATATCTTTTTTCATTAAAAGCAACATTATTATAACAGTCAAAGAACAGCCACTGACCAATTAGAATTAACACTACAGCATTAATTTTGCTAAGATTGCCTGACTGCTTGTTTATAACATTCCATATTAGGCACAAGTTTCGAATTCCATAATAGAACTTTTCTAATACTTTTTCTAACCCTGTCGGCACTTGCAAATATTAAACTGGAAGCAAAGCAGTAGATACATACTGAAGGACACTCAAGATTTCATACTGCTCTGAAAGCACATTAGAAATTAATTGCACACATTTCCATTTTTCCCTTCTCTGTACTCCTCACCTTTTACAGCTTTCGGTACCTTTGATCCTTTGCCAGTTCTCTCCAATAAATTTCAGCCCCCTCTTACCCATTTTCTGTACTCCTACTTCCAGTCATCCCTATTGGCAAATTTCCTTTCTCCATTCCCATGTTGACTTACTTCTTAGGATACGTTCTACAACTTTATGGATATAATATTCTGTATGGTGATTCTTCTGCAGGGCGGCCACAGTGGTGCAGTGGTTAGCATTGCCACCTCACAGCAAGAGGTTCTCCGGTTCGATCCTCGGCTGGGGTGCCTTCTGTGCGGAGTCTGCATGTCCTCCCTGTGGTCGCGTGGGTTTCCTCCGGGTGCTCCAGTTTCCTCCCACATCCCAAAGACATGCTGCAGGTGGATTGGATACTCTAAATTGGCCCTAGGTGTGAGTGTGCCTTCTGTGGAAGGTTGGGCGCCAGGCTGGCAACTCGACACCGTAAAACTCTACTGCCATTCAATGTGTGGACAAGGTGATCCGCTGTGGCGACCCCTAACCGGGAAAAAGCCGAAAGAAGAAGAAGAAGAAGAAGATGGTGATTCTTCTGCATCCAAAATGCTACTTTCCTTATTTCCTGAATTCTCCTCTCCCATGCTTCATCATCACCCCTTTCCATTTTGAATTGTAACCCTTATCTTGTGTTATGAATATGAGTCTTAACTGTGTGGCTCAAAAATGACCCTTCAATTCAGGTAATCCTAAACCACCTTCTTTATTAGAAGGATTAGCTTGCACCACTTAACTCTTGGCCTCTTCCCCCTCCCAGATAAATTCCTTGAATTCTTATTAATTATTGTTCACAACTTCTCACCTGGCTGATAAACATATGCTTGACCTGTATATAAAACTAAAGGGAATAAAAATGATTTCACTGTTTGTATCTTACTATCCATATCTATAAACAAGAGATTCCGGTTTCTTAGTTATTGTATTTTCTTTTATTTAGTCTCTACTGATGTATCCATATCTGCCATAACAGAAGCCTTTTAATCCATACTCTTAAATAATTCGTGTTATCGCATCCCCATAAATATGGGTATTGCTGAAATAATTCTTGTATGGGTACATAATTTATGGCTATAATCATTGTTTTATACGCATTCCACAACACAATCTTCAACTGTATTAGAAGTATTAAATATTGTAAAAGATATAAAAGAACTGGAAGAGAGATCTTTAGAAAAGGGAAGGAGCAAATTACATATAAATACATAGAATTTGTAGGAACAAGACATGCAAATTAATGTTCAGGAAGAGGAGGAGGAGTGAGGTTTAAGGGAAGGCAGAAAATGAGCAATCTGTATAATGCTGAACTGATAATAGTTATAAAGAAAAAAAACATGTAATGTATAATGTACGTAAATGACAAAAATTTTTATATGGTTTGATTTCGTTTCTATAATGCCTATGTGCAAAGTGAACATTTAATAAAGGTGTTTAAAAAAATGTTCCACAACTTGGAAATGTAATTTTCTGGATTTATTAAGTACAAAATAATATCATCTGCAAATAAAGCCTACTTTTCTTGATTACCATACTAATTATATCCTTGAATTTCTGAATCCCATATTTTCTTTGCCACTTGCTTTAAATGGAAAGCAACTAACAGAGGGGGGAAAGGGCACCTCTTCCTGGTTCCACTATTCAAACACAACTTATCAGATAGGAACTACTGTATTTCTTGCCTATGATCCTTCATATATTCTCCTAACTAACCTTATTATTGTATCTGGGAATGAACATGCTTCCATTGCCCTTCTCATAAAATCACACCTTACTCTGTTGAATGCTTTCGCTGCATCAAGACCTACCAGCACCAGCAATATTTTCTAACATTCTGCTTCCCAGATTATCATTTTTTAAATGTTGTCGAATGTTTGGTTCCCCTCCACAAAACCACACTGATCCCTATCTGTCAATTCCAATAGCATGTTTGCCATTCTTTGAGCTAGTATAGAGATAAACTTATTATAACATTGAAGTGAGTGTATATTAAGCGGAGTCTGATGGGTCATTCCCCACTTTGGGTAATACAATCACCACAGCTTTCTTCCAATATGTTGGTGCTTCCCCTACTTTTCAAAAACTATTAAACAAAATCTTCCTTTATCACTTTCTTCCCTCCTAACTTAAAAACTTCCACAATAATACCATCTATTTGTGAAGACTTCCTTACCCATTGATTATTCATTATCTCATTTCCTCCTATCTTAACCATTAGTTGTTGACCCTCATCTTCCTCAAACCTTGGCATTATAGGATCTCTGTTTTTAGTTATAGACTCCCTAAGTTTGGCAATCACCTTATCTGCTTTCTGTTTCCTAAGTCATTGTGCTAAACGTTTTTGTGTTCAGAAATTGTTATATAAATAGTTGCTTAAAAGCTGTCTTTCTCAACTCATTCTGTTTAGCACTTTGCAATTGCTCTTATTCTGGTCCCATGATATTCTGCTTATTCTGCTATACATTAACCTTTGTCAGCCCCTCTAATTCCTATTACTTCTTAACTGCATCTCTTTCTCTCTTATTTTTATGCTATTTTAAACTCCGTTTTCATTTTATCTCAATCAGTAGTTATCCCTTCTGAAGAAATTTCTATCTTCTCTGTTAACTGTCAAATAATTTCCACCACCCATTCCTTGAGTTCCTCTATTTTTAGCAGGTAGGTGGTAAAATGCCAGTACTTCATTTTTACTTCATTGCCCCTGCATTCTTATCTTAGTTTTTATTGCATGATCTGAAATAGTTATTGGTTGTGTGTCAAAGTTTTCAATTAAATGCACATATTCCTGTGTAAAATAAATTCTATACTGCCTAGTCCAGTTATTCTACCTTGTATGTATATTCTGAGTTCCCACTACTGAATTCACATCTTCCATACCAAATATATTCATAAATGTCTTCATAAATGTACCATCTTTTGTTATATTTTCCTTTCTAGACCCCATATATCTTCATTATTGAAATCAAGTTCCAGTCCCTCTCTATAGGTAATATACCATGATGATTATTTCTCCCTAAATTTTCTTAAACTCCATCATGATATTTTTTGGTGGAATGTAAATACATGCCAGCTTAAACCTTTCTCCCGGCCATTAACCCATTACTACCACAAATCTGCCATTATTATCTTTTTTCCCTCTTCAGTCACTGTTGAAGCCAGTCTAGCAATCCGTATTATTACTCTATTTTACTTGATAGTCTGCTGAATATCCATCCTGAAATCCTTTCTTTGTCATTTTCACATGCTCATTACTTTCCTAATGTGTCTTCTGCAGCATTGTGATTTGCAGTCATTTCTTAATATAATTCAATCCTCGTTACTCTTTGTCTGTACCTGTAAGATAAATTTCATTCCAAGATTGTATGGCTAAAGCAGCCATTATGTTAAAAAAGTATTATTCCCACCTATTATGCATGACAATTTTTCTGAATATGTATTTCCAACTTTTGTCTTACATGCACACACTGGCAGGCTGATCTTTTATACATTGGGAGGTTGGTGTAATGATTAAGGTATTTATCTTATAGACACAAGGTGCAGGGTTTGATTTTCACATGGGGTAACTGGCTAGGTTTAAAATGGCCCAAAAGGGCAGTTAGCCTAGTAGTAATCTATGAACCTATGAACCTATGTATTGTTGTCCTATCTCAGCTTCATTCTTACTAGGATGGTTTCGGATCCAATCCTCAGATCTGACGACTTGGCCTTTATAACCAAGCTTGAGGTCTTCTACCAGCTCGTGGCTAAACCCTATCCCAACATACATCAGGAAACCTCCACAGATCTCGTTTGCCGCTAAACAAGATCAGGTGCTCGTTCTACTAGCTCTGGCTAAGTATAACTTTAAAATACCTTTTCACTTTTCCAGACTTGCTTATTTGTTATAGCAGTGGTTAAATATTGTAGTTGTTGTGTTTCGTAGTATACTTCCGCCTATTTTACCTGTTTTTTCTTCTGCTGGTTGGCTGTCGTCTTCCGTTAGGCCATATTATCCCGCTCTTGGCTTCTTCCTTAATTTTTTCTATAGCCCGTTTAAGTTATAGGGCACTTTCTTTGATTCCACTCTACTCAGTATACCTTTTTCTGACAGACAGTTCTTTTAAATTAGAGAACTGCCTTCCCCCTTAGCCCATTTAAGTTAGAGGGCTTTCTCCTTTCCTTCCATTTCCCTGGCATAGCCCGTTTAAGTTAGAGGGCTTTGCCCTCCTTTAATCCTTTAATTCTTAGCTCTATATACATATATATATATATATATATATATATATATATATATATATATATATATAGTTCTCTTCTCTAGCTAGTTTCTTTCTGCAATAGTTTTCATTATGTCATCTAAGGAGTTGAAACTGTCAGGTTTCAAGAAGTGTGAAGAATATGGTCAAAAGATTTTGTTGACTGATAGACACACAATTTGTGTCTATTGTCTTGGAGCTGTCCATCTCCAAGAGTCTTGCTCTGTTTGTCATTCTTTTAACCATAGAGTACTCCTGGAGAGGAAAAACAAATTAATATTCAGAGGACTGTTAAAACCCCCCTTCTCAGAGGCAATAGAAGAAGGTCCGGGTTTAAAAAAATCTGATAAATTGCCTACTGCAAAGTCTGATAAGTCTGAGAACAGATCTTCTTTCTCTAGTGCTTCATTGGAGCCATCTAAAAAGTTTCCAAAAATGTCAACACCGGATCTGAAATCCATCGGACCTGAAAAATATACTGCCGCGGTACCATCTGTCTCAGTGCCATTGAAATTTGAGATTCAGAGCCAGTCCTCAGTCTTGGAGCTATTCTCTCCAACTCTCAGGTCACCCATTTTACAAACTACCAGGTCTCCAGCCCCCTCAACTCGATCTTCCAGGAGCTTATCTAACAACATGGATCGAGTGGTAAAGAGGCTGTTACAGACACCAATGCTGGCCAAGTTATTATCAGATCCAACCTCGAGGGCTTGGATCCAACTGCATCCTCCCCTTCTTTGACAGTTCCTCCTCCAATTTGACATTGGACTTCGGAGCCAGAATGTCCAGAGCTGATAATAGTGGAACCTTCGGATTTGAGACCTTTTTCAGGATCTTCGGATCCAACCATTGCTCTGATGTCCTCAGGTCCTTTAGAACTCAAAGAGTCTAAAGGCCAATAATCTCCTGTCTGGTCCAGGGAGGTGACTTGGATCGGACAGTTGTTGGACCTGGCTTTGCCTCTCAGGGTGTCAGCTCAGGTGAGGTTGGCTCCTATCTCAGCCTTGGGCCCATCATCCTTGATTCCTTGGGATTCCCTTGACCTCTTCAGATCCAGGGATTTCCTCGGATCTGGGGCGGGGGACTTTTGAGGTGATGAGGAGAATACTGTCTCCACAGACAGTTCCACTGTCATCTCCAGGCATTCTTCCCTCAAAAGAACCAGTGTCTGCCTCTATATCCTCTTTTCCACAGGGATGCAGGGATCCTAGTCCTCAGGATGCTCCACACGGAACCCCCCATTCTTTTGAAACCTCTCCAGAATACCCCGAGGAGGTCCCTCGGAAAGATGTTATGTAAGTGGGAGCATTTAGACCCCCCAGAGGAGTCCATCACATCTGATACGGACCTCGATGAAGCTGAAGGGTCCTCATGGTTGCCTTCTGATGATGTCTCCTTTGGAGACATCCTAGAACTACTTAACAGAGAGGTGGCTGGAAGTCCACTAACCCTACTGCAGAGTAGTCCGTATACCTGAAGGCCTTTGGATCTCTCCCTTCCTCCACTTGGGTGTCTCCGAATTTTGAACTCATGGATTTAGTTTCTCAGAAGGTGTGGGAGTCTCCAGATTCAGTGGAACCTGTTCCTAGGAGGCCAAATAAGTTTATTACATCCCCAGTAGTCAAACCTTTTCTAACTAAAGGGGTCCCAGTAGATGCTATGGTGGTGGTGGCAGCGACCAAGAAGGAACTCTCAGAGACATCTTCTTCTGTTTATCCACCAGAGAGTCTCATATGATGAACAGATATAGAAAGCGCATTTTTTCTTCATCGTTTGCCATTAGATCGCTGAACTATCCAACCCATTTTACTAGATTACAAAGAGACCTCCTGAAAGAGTTAGGAGATACTCTCCAAGGTTCAGTTGCTGAAGGAGTTTCCGATAAAGTTTCCTCTCAGCTCTTTACCTTAAATTCAGTAGTCAACTCCTCCATGAGACTGATTTCATATGCAGTGGATGGAGTGAGTAGGGCAGCGAGTTCAGGAATTTCCCTAAGAAGACATTCTTGGATGCGCGTGTGTGATTTCTTGGAACCGAAATCTTCCTTTGTGAATGCTCCATTTCATGGCTCATCTCTGTTTGGGCCCAAAGTCAAAGACACACTAACCAGGTATTAGCAAGAAGTAAAGACACTGTCTGCCATGGGAGTCCGTTTTGCCCTACCTACTAGACCATATCCCAGAGGTCAAAAGGGAAGTGGAAAAATGTGGTTTTGAAAGACTCAGAGAGCTTTCCAGGACACATGTGGTGAAACTTCCCCCAGGGGCAGAGGGAAAAGTAGTAATGGAAGACGCCATCCACGCAGCAGTGGTGGTCTGCAAAAGCAGGGTGATAGAGAATCATTCTTTGGTAAGCCCTTCCAGCGCTCCTGAAAGGAGGCCCACCTGTCCATCTCTGGAGGCAGTCGGGGGTCACTTACCTTTGTACCCAGAGGCCTGGCAAAAAATAAAAGACAAATGGGTACAAAGCATCATATCCAGAGGTTACGCCATTCCCTTTTCCTTCCCTGTCCCAAACATGAAAAAGTTACCAGACATTCCACCCAGTCAAATGGAACAGGCAACGTTAGAAATTCAAAAGTTGCTAGGCAAAAGAGCTATCCACACAGTCCCCCCAGACCAATTAAGATCCGGAACTTACTCAAGATTTTTTTTTACTTCCAAAGAAACGGGACTGGAGACGAATTTTGGATCTCAGCAATCTAATCAAATCAATAGGAAAGTCCAAGTTCCAGATGGTAACACTGCAGTCAGTACGCCTTTTTCTGGGAAAAGACAATTGGATGTGCTCGATAGACCTCCAGGATGCGTACTACCACATAAAAATGGACAGGCGATCCAGGAGACACCTGCGCTTTCGGCTGGGAGCCAGTCGCTACCAGTTTCGAGGTCTGCCCTTTGGTCTCACTACAGCCCCCAGAGTGTTCACCAAATGTATGGTAGTAGTAGTGGCTCAGTTGAGATGCCAGGGATTCTGGGTGTTTCCATACTTAGATGACTGGCTCCTCACTGCCACCACCAAGTATCTACTAATAAAAGCAAGAGACACCACCTTGCAGCTCTGCTCTCACCTAGGCGTTATTATAAACTATGAGAACTCTGCCTTGCTGCCTTCTCAGCATGTCATATTTATAGGAGCAGAATTGGACTCATCAAACATGATGGCCAGACTTCCTACAGACAGAATTCAAGTCCTACAACGTCAGGTATTAAATCTCCTCGCAAAGAAAAAAGCGCAAGCAAGATTAGTCCTAAAAGTCTTGGGGACCATGGCAGCAGCAATAACTCTGATCCCCTTAGCACATCTAACCATGAGAATTCTCCAGTGGCTACAGTCCACTCAGTGGTCGATGCAAGAATTGACAATGTCACACAAAATAATGATAACAGAGACTTGCAAAAAAGACCTTACATCTTTGGGAGGAGCCTTGGATTCTGGATCCAGTTCCAGACCTTTTGACTCATTTGTCAGGAGCTCCCCATCCTTCCCTTCAGACCCTCAAATTGACAGCTTGGCTACTCCGATTCCAGCCATAGCCAGATTTCCTAATCTTTCTTCATCAGTAAAACACATTCTAATTTCTTGTCATAAGTCTTCGACAAGAAAGATATATTGAAGCAAATGGGAAAGAGTCTCATTATGGGCATCTCGTAACCACATCAATCCCTTTGGTGTCCCAGACAGTTCCATTCTAGAATTCCTAGCAGAGTTATTCAACGAGGGTGCAGCTGTAGCTACTATTAGAGTTCAACTAGCAGCGATATCTAGTTTTCATATTGGTGAATCTGGCCTCAGTGTTATGTCTCATAGGCTATGCAAGACATTTCTAACAAGTACTTTGTTACTATGACCATCTCTCAGAGACCCCCCCCCCCCCGCCCAGCACCATGGGACTTAAATTTCTTCTTATCTCGTCTAATTTTTCCCCTTTTTGAGCCAGCATTATCTTGCGAACTCAAGTTTTTGACATGGAAAACTATTCTCTTAATAGTGATCACCTCTGCAAGGAGGGTTCAGAGCTACATGCCTTGTCAATAAAACCTCCTTACTTGTTTTTCCATAGAGACAGGGTATCCCTACGAACAAAGCCTTCCTTTTTTCCAAAAGTATGTTCCAAGTTAAATTTGAATCAATCTATAGAGCTGCCAGTCTTTTATCCGAATTACGAGAATAGGGCAGAATACATGTTACATCAACTGGATGTGCATAGACAGTTATGCTTTTATTTACAAAGAACTAAGAACTTCAGAAAATCTGATCAGCTCTTTATCTCCTTTTCAGAATCAAAGAAAGGTAATTCACTTTTTAAGGTGACACTTTAAAAATGGGTTTCAGATTGCATAACATTCATCTATAAGTCTCAAAACAGAGATCTTCCCCAAACAGTTAAAGGCTCCCTCTACAAGAGCCATTGCAACTTATTCAGCCTTTCTAGCTAGACTACCAAATCAATACCATTTGTGCTGCAGCAGCATGGGCAGCACCACATACCTTTATCACTCATTACAAAGTCGATTTGGCCTCCAGGAACAGGGCCTCTTTTGTTCCATGATTCTGAAGAATATTCTTCTTGAGCCACCCAAGAAAGATGGTGCTAGGGATGCTGTCCCATCCTAGTAAGAATGAAGGCGAAGATGGACAACACACATGAATCGTTATGGTGAGTACATAACTTCTTTTTTCTTCTCATCATCATTTGTATCTGTTACATTTTTCAAGACATTTTGCTTTAGTGAAAACCTTCAAACACAAAACTGCATGTTTTAAGAACAACCCCATCCCCTATTAACTTAAAACAAACACACAAAACTATGTACATTTTCAACAAATGAATTTAACCTTCCAGATAGCAATATTTACCTGAAATTGACAGCTGCATGCACCGGCATTACCTAATCTAAAATGAAGGTTACCAGTGCTAAACCAAACTTGTCTTTCTGTTTACATAACACATTCTACTGTTGCATTTATAAATGATCATGGGGAAGCAAGGTATAATATTTTGGCTTTAATAAAAAAAAACAGACAGAAGTATTATCAAGCAACTGAAATGTTTTGCATGCTTCACAGAATAAAATAAAGTTAAAAAGAGTATGAAGCAATATGTGTATTTGGTTATTAATAAAAGGTCAATGACACTGATTGTATTATTTTTTCATTGAACAGTTTTATTATATGTATTTGTTTATGCTCCATTATACACATTTTCACTTAACACAGAACTTGTCTTTCTTTATACATTCCTAATTAACTGTCACCACCTTGCAATAAAAAACTTACTTTACCTCCCAGTTCTGTCTTCATCTCTTAACCTGTACTTCCACCTCTTCCCTTTACCTCCCCTTATCATTATGCTTCAGTTATCATTATCCTCTCTTTCCCTTCCTAGCTCAGCACCACTGTTCTGTTCTGCACATCCATCTTTAAAGTCTGCACTTCTGATTGTTTTTCCCCAGCCCTTTGATATATCTCATAACGTACTAAGCTTTTGTGAACCAAGTCACACTTTTCTCACTCAGTTATCCAGCTCTTTCTGTCCTCCCGTGTCTCTCCCCTTCTTTCATCTTTTGCATTCTTTTTAATCCATACCCATATTATTGAGATTTCCTCTCTTTTTTGTTGTCCATTTTGCACTTCACATAATTAAAAACCCTAGCACTTTTTCCACATTTCCTATGCACTCTTCTCTATTTTCCCACATCTTATCCCTTATGTCCTGTACTACCTGACATCCACACCACATATGTAGATGATCTGCAACCCCCATTCTAACCTTCCAGTTTTTTTTTACTCTTACCATAACCTTTTTTTTTCCTACTCTCACTAATGTTTTGCACCACCTATGTGAAAATCAACATTGTACATCTGTAACTGGGATACAAAAAAGACACCCTCCTTCTTATTCTTCACACTTCCTCCCAGAATGTAATTTGTTCCACAACTTATCTTCCCTAACCCATCCCTGTCAACATTGCCACAACCTTGCTATCCTCCTTATGCCCTTAATTTATATAAATAAAAACGATACTTATTTTCTGGACCTTCTGCCATTCCACTGCCTCTCCCCTTTGTTTTACCTTGCTGCGTCCTATTTCTTTGTTTCTCTTTCTGTTAAATAGATCTTTTTTACCACCCCCATAAAAGAAACTATCCCACTTCCCATCCATGTATTCGCTTCTGAATTCTCGAAATTCCCTGAATTCCATTGCCCCTCCACACATCTTTAGCAATATCCACAAACTTAAATATTCCTAATTGTAACATTCCCATACCTTCTTTCTCCTTTCTCCCTCTCTTTTTTCCATCTCTTGACATTTTAGTGACAGATCTCCCAATTTTATCCCTTCTACTCTCTTTCTGAAATACCTCTAAACCTATCTCCTGCCTCTTTTTCCATCCTCTCATACACTCTTCTCTGATTTGTCAATTCTCCCTCTCTCCCCTCTCACTATAGTCTTCTTCCTCATGTCATATTTCCCTGAGCCTTTAGGCCATATTCATAACTGGCATGTATCTTGGCGTTTCTGACAAATGTCATCCTACCTCTTTCATTCCTACCTGAGTAACTACCTGAGCTATCCTACTGCTTTTCTCTGTCCACATAATGCAGAACCAGAAGATGTGTGACAGGTTTCTCATCTTTTCCTTTGGGGTTACTGTCTCACAGTATAAATTTTGCGGTAAAATTAATGCTGTAGTCATCTTCATCCCCTCCTTAAAAAACCCTATTAATAAATGACTTCCTAATCATCTCTTTAACATTCCCCAGTTCTTCTTTGTGATTTCCAACTTTCCCATATATGTAAGTAATTATCTCCTCCATAAAACCTCAGCAACCCATATCTTCTGCATCTCCACCCCCATGTTGGCCCTCTGCCAACTCTTTTGTATGATACTTTAACTCTAATGCTTCTCCATAACACTTAAAACATATCCAGTACAATTTTCCACCACCATGGCATGGCGGGACAATAACCTGACTATGTCCCTGGTGACTGGATTCTATTAGCAAGCAGATCAGGCAGCTGAGGCTTGCAGGGGAGGATAGACATGCTCATCCAGAGAGGGAGATGAGAAGAGTATATGCTCAGGACACATTATCGTGGTTCAGCTTCCCTGGCATAGACTAGGAAAGAACTGCAAGGTGCTACCTAAGGATGAGCTGGCCGTCCCCCTGCCATCAGCCTCTTATGGAAATGAAGGGAGTTTTAGCTTCAGTTTTCATTGCATATCTCATCCTTATTGTGGTACTGAGCACATGCAATATGGGGGAAAAAATAGAAGAAAACACTTCAAGGTAGCAGAGTAGTGTTGTCCAGGGGTCCTCATTCTACTCACCGGATGCAGATATAGGTAATTTGTAGCCAAGAGTGAAGCTAAGGTGTTTAGGTAGACCCACTGCATGAGAACAGGAACTTGGGTCAGCTGACAGCCAGAGCAGCAGAGAGCAAAAATTAGGGCAACAAGATCCAGTGGAATCAGTAGTTGATTTCATAAATCTGATAGCCCAGTGCATTTGTCTGCAAAACAAAGCAGACTATTCATGATCCCCAGTTCCACTCTCTCCCATTATCTTTCTTATCCTGTAACTAAGATTTTCTTATCACAGTCAAGTAAATTTGAGGAATCCAGATACCCATGTCTTGTCCCTCTTTCTAAATATATTCTCCCTGATCTTTCCTCATTAACCAGTACTTCCCCATGGCATTTTATATAGTGCTCATTTCTTATTTAACTATTTTCCCTCTTCTAGTATAATACTCTGCCACTATACTATCAAATTCTTTCTGGGTGTCAGTTAAAATTACTCTAGCATGTCCTTACTGTTGAATTTCTGTCTACTTTATATACTTTATTAGTGTCTTCTATTTGTCTATTGACTTTTTTCCTTTGAAAAAAATCTACTACTCCTAAACGATAGATTGTAAGACCTTTTTTATCCATCTGGCTAAACGTCTGTTAACAATTTTAACATCAGTGTAAAAGAGGTCTATAATTTCCGTGATACTTCACATCTCCCTTCCCTTTAAGTAACACCATTACAGTTGACTCTTACTAAAATTCAAGAAGCTCTTGCCTTTCCAGTAGCTATCTAGCAACTCCCTCATCTCCTCTTTCATCTAGAAACTCATTTCTGTAAAACAAATCAGTTAAGAATCCACCTGGGCGACCTGCTTTCCCCTTCCTCATTTTTAACACCTTTATTAAATTATCACTTAAGACACAGGCATGCATACATTAACAGAGTAATCTGTAGGGAATTTTTAAAATCTGCCAGTTTGGGGGTTGGCATAATGGTTAAGGTGCTTACCACAGACACAAGGTACAGGATATTATTCTCACCTTTAAGGGAAATTGGTGGGGCTATGAAGCTCATTACATTCTGAAAAAGCACATTTGCAGTTACCTCTTTCTTCCCCATCACAACTCCAGCATTTGTTTTTTACCTGAGGAAAATTCTTTGAAGTCTGCTTGGGATATACAAAATACCTTTGAAACATCTCTAAGCAAAAAATCCTAAACCTTCTGGACTTTGTTGCATCCATGGGAGGTATTCATGTTTTCCATTATTCCTTGTAAGCTGCTTTTTCAGTTTCTTTTCCCAATCTTTTTTAACTAATTTGATTGATTCTTATGGTTATCACATAATAGTTTGTATGTTCCACTAACTAGCCCCATTTCCACAGCTGCTTCTGTTCTAGATTCATAGGTCGATAGGTTTATACTAGGCTAATGATCAACAGGGTCTTTATAAGCCTAACCATGCTTCCAGTTTTGTCCTGGAGTACCTTGGGCACCTATATGGTAGGGTATGTTAGTAAGGAGGTAGCTAAGGGTTATGTGGGAGGATTAATTTAATTATTGTTGACCTCTGTCCATCAGAGACATGAGGGCCAGACCAGGGGTGAATTTGCAATTTCCCATCCAATGATTAAGGAGTAAGGATGAACTCAGCTTCACATGGATTAGGAGCATATTCCATACTGTGGGATCCTTTGTGACAGATATCAGGGTCCCCAGCATGTTCTGGTTACGTTGCAGGCAAAGTTCAGGTCCTTGGATGTAGTGTTTCTGATGCTGTTTGAAGAAGAAATCCATCAGAGCTGGATCTGAGGATGCCTTATATGCCAGGCATAGATCTCCTCTCAGTAACCTGTAGGAGACTGAGTACAGAGATAGAGCCTAAAGCTGAACTGTGTAGGATAGGGGATGTATACCCTGGATTCTCCTTGTCGGGAACCTTGGCACTCCACCTGTTGCAAGTAAAGGGGCATTGAACTCAGTGATGGGTCTGATAAGGGATGAGTATAGTAGTAGTAGTATAAGTTCCTTAGAACTGGATGCCATATACTTCCTTATGAACTGGACAACATAGAATGATTTTCTTATTATCTTGGCTATGTATTGGTTGAAGGCCAGATTACTGTCTACGTGTTCCCAGATCACTACCTGCTGAATTAAGTCTTAAGGGTCTTTTATCAATAGAGTAATTAACTTGGGAGGGAAATTTCCCAAAAGCCTCTTTAATGCATTTCTGTAGTACGAATCTTTGTGTTCAACATCTTTGTATCATGTATAGTAAGGGTTAAAATGTGAAATTGTATTGCAAGCAAAGAAGCAAGTTAAAATAAGTTATTTTTATTGTAAAGAATTTGCTGACCAGAGAGGAATGCACAGATGTTACCTTGGTCCAGGCACAAGCTTATCTTGTGTCTGACCTCTGACCATCTATGGCTCCAGTATGTGAATTTATAGCCTTGACTGAAATTCCTTGTCTAGTAACCAGCTGCTGTGTACGTGAAGAAGAGGGTATAAAAACCCATGTAAAGTGTACAGAAATTAGACTGCTGACATACCATGTACTTTGTAGCATGTCTCCATGCATGTAAAATAAACCTTTTTTGCTTATTTTTATCTGCGTGATTCTTCCAGTATATGTTAAGAGTATTAAAATCTTTTGACATTTCTGGTGCCCAAGACCGTGGGGCCACCTCTTCACGGTACGAATCGCATAAGAGGGACTGAAAAACCTGTACAGGAAAGGGAGAATGAATCTTGGGCTCCCTTGAACGGAAAGACCTCCGACAAAGAAGTCGTAAGTAGAGGCCAGTCACTCTTAGATTCGATCCATGGGACGGTGACGAACGGGGCGAAAGAACCGCAGAAAGGTAAGCGTAACATTTTTTTTTTCTTTTTGTATTGTTCTCTTTTTAAAGAAAGAACAAAGGGACTAGTCATAAAGGAATTTCTTTTGTTTAAATTTTACAAAAGACCGGTAGAGATCTCAGGAAAAGGAAACAGTTTTTCTTTTAAATAAGAAAAAGGGGAAACAGTTTTTCTTTTAAATAAGAAAAATGGGAATAGGAAGCAGTTGTTGTGCTAGTAAGGGCTGCTTAAATAAAAGGACTGAAGATGAGGAATATATGTTTAAATTACATCCAAAAAGAAAGAAAAAAAAAAAACTTAGAATACATAAAAAATGAAAGACAAATTATGGATTTAGTGGTAACTTAAATAGATCAGAATGTCAAAATTTGGTGTGAAATCTGCGTAGGGACGCAGGAGGCAAAGTTAAAAATCAAGTAAAGGTGGGATTCCCTCAAGCACAAAAATGGTTAAAAGAAGCTAATAAGAGGCATAGGGAACAATTTTCAAATAAGGAAAGTGGTGGCTCGAGTGCAAAAAGGTGCATTTTTTGTCCATAAAGAAGATGACGAGACATCTGTTGTCTGTCGTAAACCGACAGCCCCACCCTTGTATCCAGAAGTCCCTAAAGAAATGCTCGGTCCACCCCAGTATCAAAAAGAAAGAAGCAGAAAATCAAGAAAAGGTGTCCTCCGTAGTTTTACAGGAGGCAGAGAAGCAGGGAAAAATACCCTCCGTAGTTTTACAAAAAACAAGCAGAGGAGACTCTGGAACTACGTAACCGTAGTATAGACAAATTAGAGTAAAAACAAAAAGAAGCTAAGGTACATACCCTGTCCACAGACTCATATCCCCTTACATGCAGAAAAATATCTTGAGGAAAAGAAAAGAAAACAGGCTCAAACCTTTACGGTGAGCGCGGATGAAACACTTATGTTAATGTAAGCTCCGTCCAGCAGAGGTAGAGGAAGGGGACGGGGTAGAGGGAGAGGGAATGTAGGACATTTTGAAGATTACGAAGGCAGACAAAAGAGGGGGAAATGTTTTAAATGCAGTAAGAAGGGGCATTTTGCAAGAGATTGCCGGAATCCTGGGAAATCCGCTGCTGCTCCAGATCATAGTTCAGCATGACTATATGATGGCAGTACGGACGAACCGGACCCAGGTGCTGAGGTCGACTGGCAAGAGTCAGTAATACAGAATGAGGATGATTCTGAGGATGTGAATAAAGAAGGTAAAAGGGAATGTGCAGGATGGGAACATGAGATATGCATGTTTTTAGAATAGCAGCAGTACCAACTGCATCAGGAATCTTGGCTAAGCGTATGAAAATCCAGGATGAAATGTTGCAGGTAGGGCAAGGGTATTTACATTACTGGTATAGTAATGATCTTATTAAAACAGGACCACAAAGCGTGGCCAATGAGTTAACTAACCTAGCTTTGAGCAAATATAGTATGGCTATTCAGTTACCAGAGGCTGCCAAACAACTACACTGTATAATGTATTACAGGAAAAATGTGGGACTTGATCCCAAGTATGAGGAACAATTTTTTTAAACACAAGGTGACCAGGATCCTATTACAAAATCTTTATTGGGGCAGGGCAGGGAACTCCGCAGTTACTTGTAGTCTCACAAGAGACATGCAACAGCTTTTTCAAAATGCCTCAATCCCACATGTATCTGTGACTAGGAAAGAACAAACGGCATGGTATATAGTTGGGAAAAAGGTTACCGATTGGTCAAAGATGACACCGGGACAGCTGGCAGGTAAGGGGGTTCAGGTACAGAAGTTAAATTGGGTAACCCAGGTCAGACCAACAGTACATCTTCGAGAAGATCGGTTAACACCGACAGGAGGCATGCCATCCTGACTATGCTTTCTGACCCCACAAGAAGAATTGAAACTACAGTCAGTACCAAAATCATTATGGTCCCTAGGACAGCACGACATTGGGCTAATGAAAACAGCAGGACAGGTTAAAATAACTCCAAAATCCGATTTTAGACCTCATAAGTGTCAGTATCCATTAAGTAAAAAGGCAGAAAAAGGCATTTTTCCAGTGATCACGGCTCTACTGAGAGCTGGGGTTTTAATTCCATGTACAGATTCACCATGTAACACACCCTTGTTTCCAGTAAGGAAACCGGACGGGACATGGAGAATGGTACAGGATCTGCAGGCTGTAAATGCTGCTGTAGTGCCAAGGGCTCCTCTGGTCCCAGATCCATCTGTTTTGTTAAATGATATCCTTCCCACGGATAAGTATTTTTCTGTTATTGACATTAGTAGCGCATTCTTTTCTATTCCCCTACAGGAAGATAGTAGGTTTTGGTTCGCTTTTACGTTTATGAGCAAGCGGTACACATACACACGACTACCGCAGGGATATTGTGAAAGCCCTACAATCTTTTCGCAAGAAATGTCGACAAACCTGGCACAGTTTCAACCAGAGCATGGCTGTCATCTACTATTGTACGTGGACGACATCTTACTGGCTGCACCCACGGAGGCTGTCTGTGAGTCCGAAACTATTCGGTTATTGCATTTTTTGGCGAAAGAGGGACATAAGGTAAATAAATCTAAATTACAATTTTGTAAAACTGAAGTACGATATTTAGGCTATACCATTTCAATTGTTGGTAGACAACTAGATAACTGTAGAAAAGAAGCCATTTTACAGGCACCAATGCCCAGCACAAAAAAAGAAATTATGTCATTTTTAGGAATAACAAATTTTTGTCGTAGTTGGATTCCCAACTATGCAGAGGAAGTAAGTCCACTTTTGGAACTTATTTTCGCACTTCCCATGGCAGCACATGACGCGCTGCAATGGACGGATAAGGCAATACAGGCATTTACTAGGGTAAAACAATTGATAGCAGGATCTGCAACACTTAGCTTCCCTGACTATACAAAACCCTTTGTTCAGACAGTAGATTGTAAGCAGGGCTTTATGACATCGGTTCTGTTGCAAACTTATGGGGATAAGTTGAGACCATTAGCTTTTTATTCCAGTAAATTGGACACAGTGGCACAATCTTTGCCACACTGTGTACAAGCAGTAGTCGCAGCCGCACAGGCTGTGCAAGCGTCTGCGACCCTAGTTTTGTTTCATGACCTTACCTTACGAGTACCGCACTCTGTCGCGGTGATATTACTGCAGGATAAAGTTACCTTTCTCTCTCCTAGCAGACACTTATCCTGCATGACAACGTTACTATCACAACCACACATGACCATTGAGCGATGCACCACTCTTAATCCAACCACGCTGTTACCTACAGCTGACGATGGTGCCCCTCACGTGTGTTTAGATTTGATACACTCTAATGTCTTACCAAGACCAAATCTTAAGGACCAACCTTTGGCAAATTCAGATTGGACCCTGTTTGTAGATGGGTCAGCACGTAAGAATGAGGCAGGTATCACACAAGTAGGGTATGCAGTCACAACTGAGACTAAGGTACTAGAGGCAAAACCCCTCCCCAGGAACCTGTCCGCACAAGCGGCTGAATTGATTGCTTTGTCCAGAGCATGCACCATCTCTAAGGATAAGGCAGTTACTATCTACACAGATAGTCAGTATGCTTTTTCCACGGTCCATGTCTTTGCACAGCAATGGAAAAATAGGGGAATGGTTACAGCCTCAGGAAAGGAAATAACCCACAAGGATTTAATCCTTAGCCTCTTACAAGCTGTCCAACTGCCACGGGGACTAGCCATCTGCAAGTGCGTAGCGCACAAGAATGCCAAGGATCCAGTACTACTTGGAAATGCACTGTCTGACAAGGCTGCAAAAAGTGTAGCCTTAACCTTTACCTTTGCACTCGAGACCACACAGAAGGAACTTTACCCTACAGATAAATTTGATTTACAAACTTTACAGGTAATGCAGGAACTTAGTACAGTTCAGGAAAAACAGCGATGGGTTAAATATGGGGCTATTCAAAAGCAGGGAGTTTTTGTAGGTCCAAATGATAAGTATGTCTTGCCAACAAACCTTTTTAGGTATGCCTCATTAGTGACGCATGGCCCATCGCATCTGGGCCCTGCTGCTATGGTTCAAATAATCCAGCAAATGTTCTGGACCAAGGGCTTTATAGCATACGCTAAATGATTTTGTTTATCGTGCCTGTTTTGTGCACAATACCATGGTGGTGGGGTGCGGATCACCCCAGCAGCTTTTCCGCTGCCTCCGTATCCATTTCACACAATCTGCATGAATTTTATTGAACTAACTACTGTTCAACAGAAGCGATTTGTGTTAGTCATTATTGATGCTTTTACAAAATGGGTTGAAGCTTTTCCGGTAGCACACCCAGATGCACTGTCGGTAGCCAAGGCCCTTACAAATAACATTATCCCTCATTTTGGGCTACCTACACGCATCTATTCTGATAATGGCACACATTTCGTAAACCAAGTTATTCAAAAGCTGGCCGCCGTTTTTCAGATCGAGTTAAAATATCATTGTGCCTACCACCCACAGTCAGCAGGGTTGGTTGAACGCCATAATGGCATTCTCAAAGGCAAGTTACGTAAACTCATGGCCGAGACGAATTAGTCTTGGATAAACTGCTTACCTTTGGCACTCCTGTCCATGCGTACCACTCCCTTTTCAAAAGGGGTCACACCATTTGAACTATTATACGGAAGACCGTATTACGTCCCGCAGTGGCAAAATCTTTTGCCTGCGGAACGTGAGGGGGGTGAAGAGATAGCAGATTACATGAGGAAAATGCTGACCAGAACTAACACTTCTTTAACGAATGATTGTTTTTCAGATCAGAAGAACAACAGGATCCTGGAAGTGGAACCGGGAAATTGGGTCTGGATTAAAATTGTCAAGAGGAAAAACTGGGCCTCGCCTAAGTGGGAAGGTCCATACCAGGTTTTGATAGCTACACCTACAGCAGTCCGAATAAAAGAAAGAACATCGTGGATTCATCTGACACACTGTAAACTGGTAAAACAGTTTGAACTGGACAAAAACTTGAGTTCCCCTGAGGAACACTGATTAGTAGTAATCTTGTTTTGTATGAATATCTGACTATTGTAGCAATGCAGAGAAATACCGGAAGGGGGCAGCCCTTCCCACAAAAGCATTCCAAAATAATTTTGTTGTTAATAAGTGTGATTGTTACTTTTCTGTTTTGGCCGTTTTTATTTTCAAACAAGACTAGCCAAGTAAAGAGAGATGTGAATACGGCCTGGCATCCGCCTTTTAATACGTACCAAGCTATTAAGTATGCATATGCTCTATCTTTTAATGTTTCAAATTGTTGGATATGCATGGCTATCCCTATTGTACATGGTGGTCTAATGTTAGGTACAGTCCCTTTGGGGGCAAATGATACATGGACTAATTTACTATTTGAAACTTCAAACGTAGCCTTAAAGGACAAAATAGCATTACCCCTCATGGGTCGCCAGAATGGAACTGTATGTTTTCAAAGACTCGGTAAGATCAAGGTTGGATGGAGTCAGTGTAATGTAACAATAATTCATAACTGTACAATAGATGGGCACTGTGCAACGAGTTTCAAGCCTATAAGCGTGCTTGTTAATAGTACAGGGCTTGTTAATGACACAAATTTCTTTGAAAAAATGTTATCTGTGTATGATCTTTTGTTTAAAGGGCTGCAAGATAAAGGAAATCACTCTGTTTCAGTCAATATTACACTTAAAGTAAATGATTGTTATTTTATCTGTGGTAAAAAAAGCATACAAATGGTTACCAAGGAATTGGTCAGGCAGTTGCTTTTTGGGTTATTTAGCACCAGCTAGAAGACATACATTTTCTCTTCACCAAGGTAAAATACGAAATGTACGTGCTGTTAATAAACCTGTTAATCCCGTAGGTAACATTGATGCATCCTGGATCTATCAACACGATTTGGCCCATAGTAGCAGCAAGGGGCTATCACACATGGACTTGGGCGATGATGTTATTTCCTGGGCTGGTATTCTTCCAGCGTATGGGACAGTAAAATCCATTTGGGAGCTCAGAAAACTGTTAGAAACTCTGAGCAATGCAACTTTTTCTGCGCTAGAATTGGTGATGGATGAGTTAACTGCAATGAGGACTGTAGTGTTGCAGAATCGTATGGCGCTCGACTTCACCCTAGCGGCGAAAGGAGGTACTTGCGAGTGTTGTCCGTTCATTCCAGACAATGAATATGACATTAACAGCCATCTGGAGATCCTACAACAAGTTTCTAAACTTACAAAACCAGGACAAAATCCATTAACTGACTTTTTCCAAAATTGGTTTGGAAATTGGGGAACAGTGCTTATGAATGTCTTAATTGCTATATGTGTTGGTGCCATTATATTCCTACTGTTTGGGTTGTTGCTGCATTCCTTGCATCCGAATGATAATATCAAGTGTATTGTCTGCCAATGCAACTAAAGCTTATTATTCTGCATATACAGAACATGAGTCATGCAAAAAACTGTATGAATAAAATGTATTACTGATGATACAAAGTGCTGTTAGGGGGAAATGTAGTAAGAATCTTTGTGTTCAACATCTTTGTATCATGTATAGTAAGGGTTAAAATGTGAAATTGCATTGCAAGCAAAGAAGCAAGTTAAAATAAGTTGTTTTTCTTGTAAAGAATTTGCTGACCAAAGAGGAATGCACAGATGTTACCTTGGTCCAGGCACAAGCTTATCTTGTGTCTGACCTCTGACCATCTAAGGCTCCAGTATGTGAATTTATAGCCTTGACTGAAATTCCTTGTCTAGTAACCAGCTGCTGTGCACGTGAAGAAGAGGGTATAAAAACCCATGTAAAGTGTACAGAAATTAGACTGCTGACATACCATGTACTTTGTAGCATGTCTCCATGCATGTAAAATAAACCTTTTTTGCTTATTTTTATCTGCGTGATTCTTCCAGTATACGTTAAAAGTATTAAAATCTTTTGACAATTTCTTCTCATTAAGTCTTAATCCCTAGCTTTGGCACCAGTCATTTACTTGTGTTAGACCCTCTTGTAGGCTGCAGGTGTCACGGGGGATCTGTGATGGCTCCCAATTTACAGTCATCTGTGAATTCAGTGAGCCAGAGGCCTTTGCCATTAGCCTTAACTTCCGAGAAGTAGATGGCAAACAGGAGCAGGCCCAACATGGAGCCCTAGGGGACTCCACTGGTGACCAGTCTTCTGGTGGAAGTGTTATCAGTGATCCTAACTTCTTGGGTCCTATCTTTGAGCCAGCTAGCAATCCAGCAAGTTATATAGATATCTATGCCTAGTTCTGAGAGTTTGTCAATATTACCTGAGGAGGTATTGTGTCAGACACCTTGGCCAGGTCAACGTAGGGGGTATGTACCATTTTTCCCTCATCCATAGCCTTGGTGACCATATGAAAGAAGTCTACCTGGTTGAGTAGAAAAGAGCTTCCCTTAACAAAGCCAAACTGGGATGGGTCCAGTGTTTCTAGGTTGCCAATGTCCTTGTTGATCATTTCCATGATAATTTGTTAGACTCATCAGACTGATGGGCCTGTAGTATCTGAGGTCGGGTGACGGTCCAATCTTATAAAGCAGGATTACCATTGTGGCCCTCTATTCACCTGGCATGTAACCTGTTTTGAGGCTGTAGTTGGAGTGCCACAAATGGTTTTGCTAGATCATGTTTTTAGGCTGTTTAGGAGGCAACCAGGATACTGTTGGAGCCCATTGAAGCTGTATATTTGGCCTTAGTGAGCTCTGCCAGGACCTGCTCCCTGTTGATAGTTGGGAGGATATGCCAGAAGGGATTGCACTGAGGGCATTGAGGGTGAGGTAGATTTAGAGCTAAATTTATCAGCAACCAGATTTACTATGTCACCCTGGTCAGCGAAGGTTGTGCTGTTTAGAACCAGTTCTGCACACTACTGAGTGTTACCTTTAAAGTTCCTGATATAGCTGAAGAAGGCCTTGTGATTTTTCTTAAATGGGGAGGTTATTCTGACCTTGTATTTGGCCTTGTTGGATTTCATTAGATCTCTTAGTTTCTTGTTTATTTGAATCAGATATTTCTTGTTTCTGTGAGAACTGTTGTTTCTAATTTTGGACATGACTTTTTTTTTTGTTATTTACCCTGTTAAGGTAATGATTACACCAGTGTTTTAGGTACAGCAGCCTGAATGCAGCCATTTACATGTTTATACAATGTTTCTGTGAATAATTCTGCATAGGCAGCTGTGTTCTCAGGGTTTGGGGAGGTGTGAATTTTGACAAACCTTCAGTTAACAGGATGTAGTTTTCTTTAGAATAGTTCCTAAACTGTTATAGCTTCTGTTGGGGTTGTCAGATGTATTTTTATTTCAAAGGATACTTTTGTGGTTCGATCTCACCAATGAGGATGTGACACAGGGGAGGGTGCAATGATGTCCCATGTTGGTGAGTACTAGGTCCAATATGTTTGATCCTCTGGTTGGAGTTTACACTGTCAGGTCCAGGGTGTTCATGTTGATAAAGTCCAGCAAACGTTGTGGCTGTGAGTTAGAGGCTGTTTACATTTCCCAGTCCATAGAGGGGTAGTTAAAGTCTTACATAAATATGGGGTTTGATTGGATGGTGAGTGTCTCTAGTTGAGGTAAGAGTTGTGAGCTTCATGTGTCACAGATGGTGACCTGTAGCTGACCAGGATGTGGTGAGGAACCTTTTCTATGGAGACTTGGGCATGAATGAACTAATAGGGGTCATCCTGTTTAATCAAGCTGGAGTTGTACTTGTTGCTAATATTGTAAATGGAGCCACCTATACTCAGCCAGAAGATACAGCAAACCTACTGGCCAAAAAATTCAGCTCCAGCTTTACCCCTGTCTCCTCCTCAACTTTCTGTCAGGAAATGCCATCAAATACAACTCCTGCTATCACTAGGGAACAGGTCCTTAATGCTCTTTCTAATACCAAGAATACTGCATCAGTGGGTGCAGACAATATCCCAAGATGCCTTCTAAATAGCATGAAACATGACCTATCAGTTCCTCTGAAATTGCTATTTAACTGCATCCTCCAAACAGGGTTCATGCCTCATAAATGAAGAACAGCAACAGTTGTCCCTCTGCAGAATGGCAGGCCATCTACAGACGCTGGAAACTACAGACTCATAAGTCTCACTAGTCTCACATGCAAAGCCATGGAAAGAATTATCATGGAAATGATTAATAATAATATAGTAACCCTCCAGACATTGGACCCAATCCAGTTTGGTTTTGTCAAGGGCAGGTCATGTTTACTCAACCTGGTGAACTTCTTTGAGAAGGTGACCAAAGCAATGGATGAGGGCAAAATGGTTCATACTGCCTGCCTTGACCTGGCCAAGGCATTTGACACAGCACCCTACTTGGGCATTGTTGACAAATTCAGGAGGTTAGGTACAAACCCTTATGTCACCTGGTGGATAGCCAACTGGTTTACAGACAGGACCCAGGAAGTTAGAATGAAGGAGTCCACCTCTACAAAGAGGCCAGTCACAAGTGGAGTCCCCCAGGGATCAGTCTTGGGAGTGCTACTTTTTGGAATTTAATTCTCTGAAGTCAAAGCCAATGTCAGTGGCCTCTGGCTGACTAATTTGCAGATGATTTCAAATTAGGATATGTCATTGAACCCACACTGACATAAATGTTCTGCAAGAAGGGCTGAGCCAGACAAAAAACTGGTGTCAGAGCCATGGATGAAAAAGAAATGCCAAGAAATGCTTAACAGCATTCTTTGGGAAGTCATCCACCCCTGGTAACTGTCATATTGACAACACATCCCTTAGAGTTGACCCATTAGTCTTGGACTAAGGGACACACATAGACAATAATCTAGCCTTTGACCATCACATGTCTACAGTAGCTAGGAAAATCATTCTATGTTACGTAACTTATAATCAAAGGTATGGCATCTAGGGCCAAGGAATTCATTATTCCACTGTATTCAGCATTTATCAGATGTATCATTGAGTACAATGCCCCCTTTGGTATGTATCTCCAAAAAACGGAAAAAATGGCGCTGAGACAAACCAGTAATCCTAAAGAAGCACCACTCGACCAGGTTGGATATAGGCAACCAAGCAACAATTTATTAAATAAACACACACAGCGCAGAATGAAAACTCCTTAACGCTGTTAAAATACAAATAACGTTTTCATCATCAACTTCATCAGATGATCATACCCCTTTGGTATGTACCTAACCAGGTAGGAAGCAGGACTGTTCAACCCCGGACTGTTCGGCCCCAGATGGTTCGACCCCAATGCATTTCTATACAATTTCATGTATAAATTTATATGCGATTTTTTTTTTTAGTGGAGTATTCGACCCCAGACTGTTTGACCCCAAATATATTTTAATAAGTACATTTTCATTATTTTATTATTCATTCAATTATACAATAAATGAACTGAAACTCTTTGATTTTAAATATATTTTATTTTTATACTTCTATTATTTATTTAGTTAATGATTTCATTGTTTAGTATATATTTATTACATAAACTTGTAGACTTGTTGACCTTGACGGTACTTTTCCGTTAACGGGTTATAGTGCATTACAGTACGTAAGGGATGCATGGGGAGTCTATATAGTGAAGGTAACCTGCAATGTGTTACATAACTAACAAACGGAACCTATAACTATCAACCTCAGTGCAAGAAGTTGGGACAACGTCAAAGTAACGGTAGACAAAGTTCCAACATCACGGTTTGCTTGCTACCTCGTATAAACTTAGAAAAGTCATAGAACAACAGGTTTTCATGTAACATTTATTTTCTAAAGGATGTGACGTCCGAAATTCAGATGTTTGTCATTATTTAATTACAACCCAAAGGATCTGCCAAACAACCAAACTTTTTTTTTGAGGAGAACACCAAAAAAATGTCTTAAAAATCTGGACATTCTGCAAAAATCTGGACAGGTTTGACATACAAAAAAGTGAAATATGTCTTTTATATGCTGCTGTAACCAGCTCAGCAAATTAAATTTGCAGCACCCACAATCTAAATAGGGGAAATGACTTCCACAAAGAGATCAGTCACCAGTGCATTCCCCCAGAATTCTGTGATGACACCTTTCCTGTTTGGCTTTTACTTATTTATTTATTTTACATTTGTTGACCGGGCTAATCTAGCTGGATATATGTCCATTTTCAGTAGAGGCCCGGGGAGAAAAGCTCCACAAGGATCAGACAAGTTTAAAACTATTTAAAATTACAAAATTTTAAGATTAAAAATACAATAACAGTTACAAAACATTAAAGTTCAGTTACAGATACATTAAAGTTCAAGTTAAGATGAAATACAGTACAAAACATTACAGTTCAGTTACAGATACATTAAAGTTCAGTTAAGATAAAATACAGATAAAATACCCCTTCCCCTATTTTCACTATTAAGGTTTTTTTTTTTTACATTGTGAGAAAGTAATAGAAGGAAGAGGGAAATTCCCAGAACAACAAAGTCATTAGTAAGGAATGGGAAAAGAGACTAGTTATAGAAGAGAAGGAAATCAGGAATGCGAGAGAGTAGTAAAGGGGAATTTACCCCTCTAGCAGAAGCAGGTAGGATGTCTGTTAAGTCTATCTTGGGTATGCTTTTCTGTGAAGTGAATGTTGATACCAAGGGGCTCTGGCTGAGCAAGTTTGCACCGTTAAGGGAAAAAGGGCTTTTGCTTCTCTGAGGTGAAGGCTGATACCAAGGGGCTCTGACTAAGCAAGTTTGCACCGTTAATGGAAAAGTAAAAGTACCATTTTCTGTTAATGGGGCAACAGTCCTGCCACAAAATGTAGATGGAATAGTCAGCTTTTAATTTAAATAACATTTCACTTACTTTTTGTTTCATTGGTTTCTCACGCTCACTGGTGGCATATCACTTTACTAAAAGCTGAAGCTCCTCACCTCTTCCCATGATGCTATGCTTACTTCTCCAGACTGATTGAGGCTGCTGATTGGGTCCAACCATCTGGGGCCGAATCGGATGGGGGCGAATTGGCCGGGTCAAAACATCCTGTACCCACCAGGTATATCCAACAATTAGAATGTCCACAGAGGTTCCTCGCTAAAAGAATGCAGTGCATAAGTAACATGTCTTTTGCAGACTGCCTCAAGGCCCTATCCCTGTATTCTGTCTCCTACAGGCTGTTGAGGGGAGATCTATGCCTGGAATATAGGGCATTATCAGACCCCTCTCTGATGGACCTCCTGCATGTCCACAAAACAGACAGCACCAGAATTACTAAAGACTTAAACCTTGCCTGCAATAAAAATAGGACCTGCTGGTGAGACAGGTATGTATCTCAGAAAATACCCCAACTGTGGAACAGGCTCCCCATCCATATGAAGCAGAGCTCCTCTCTAACCCAATTGAAGTGTAACTTGGAAAATTAGATGGAAAACAGGAACTTTATCTCTAATGGGCACAGGCAGCCTGTAAATGGTACATCTCCCAGGCCCCTGCTTGTAAATGTTTCAACTCCTAGGCCCCTGCTTACACTTATCAATGGTACCAGAACTTGTCAGAGATTTGGGATGCATGGCTAAGTTTAAAATGCCTAGTAAACACCTATGAACTGATATAGATCGACACCTCCCACCACCACCTTTTGCCCCTGTTTGTGCTGCTGTTGGCCTAAATATGTATAAGGCACTATAGTCTTGCACTGCTGCAGTACTTTCTGCAGCTTTAAACCAAGTCTCAGTAGCAGCTAAGATGTCCTTATTCTCCACAGTGAGGAGATCTTATATGATGTGGAGTTTCTTGTTTAGGCTTCTAGCATTGAGCAGTAACACCTTAAGGTTGCTGAGTTTTTTTTTATTATTTTGGCAGTTTTCTCATTTTGACATTGCTTAAGGGGGTACATAAAGTTTTAGCCAATATACAAAAGCCCAGGGGATACAGGTGCAGACCAGCCTTGGCACAGCAATGTGGTCTCTTAACTGTGTCCTCCCATGTTGATAGAGATTGGATTCCTCCTACAGTGTCACTAGAAACTAAGCAAATATTAAAATCATTTTGTTTCTGTTCATACTGTGGTATCATCCTTGATGAAGGTAGAATACCTCTCAGTGCAAGGCACATACCTGTCTGTGATACATATTCAAGGAGTTCCATAATGTATGTTTTCATGCAGTCTAGTGAGCTATGTCTCAGGTAATTTACAACCCCATGGGCTATGAAAGAATCATATTGGTACCTGTGGTGCACTGACTTGAGTGCATGATATTGTGGATCCTGTCTTCAGATAGGCAAATAACCATTATCTTCTCCTTGCCCATCCCTTGCCCCTTAAATTGTGAGGGGACATCTGTCATACAATAGAATTCCCTATTCTGAGAATACTAGGTAAAGTGTTTGCTTGCCTTATGGACTTTGTTTGGGCGGGGGTCATTGGGGCTAGTCTTGTGTGGTGGTAGTAGGGTCTGCTTTTGGTGTGTGCTTTAGTGATTACTGAGGATTGGTGCTGCCTTTTGATGGCTTAGGAGGTCTTTGAGGTTTGGAAAGGTTTCATTTAGGTGCCTCAGTATAGGAAGGTCTATGTGTGTGTGTGTGTGTGTGTGTGTGTTGTGTGTGTGAGAAGAATGAAGTGTGTGTGTGTTCTTAACAACGTTGTAAGTGAGATTTTCACCTCCAAGGAAGTTATGTATGTACATCTCATGCATACTGTGTTAGTTTAAGGATTAAAAGGTTGTCTGAGTACATAATACAATTACTGCATTGTCTTAGGATACCCATGTCTACCAAGCTGGCCACAAAGACATTAGGAAATTGCATATTCATGTTGTCAGGTTCTGTATTACAGTTGGGTTATTAAACTTTGAGAGCCTGGTTTTATAAGCATGACCTGAGTAGTGTCTAGGGTTAAAACTAGATGTTAGATATTGCTGTGGCCCTATATTAGTGTTGTTCAACCAACTAACTAGCGTCCCTAAGCTTACCTTTGTGCAAAGCCTTTCTATGTAACAAGTTAAAGTCCTAAATACTACTGCTTTATAGGAACATTTTTACAAACTAGGTATTTGCTACTATACAGTGCACTGCTAACTGCCACTGTGCAGTGAGCAACACCACAGAAACCCACCCAGTTTATAGCAGACAGAAAAAAGGTGTAAACTAGCTCCTGCTCCCTCCAACCAATAAACTACTACACTTTCTGATCCATGGAGTGCTTCTTAACTCAGAGAGCCCAGGTCAACACTTTCTGCCACAAGATGGATGACCCCCGAATTTCTGAATGTAGAAGCCAACAAAAGTAGCTCTCAAATGCTGGCTAACACCAAATAAGTCCCTAAAAAGCCCTCTGGCTGAAAAAACATCTTTCTTTAAGCCTCCTTGTGTGTTTCCCAACTGACATAGACCAGACTACCTTTTTTACTGCCACTAGAATTGCAGTTTCAGTCTTCTTAATGTAACAACAGAGTTTGGTTAGCAAAAAGTGAAAAGGTACCAACTAGCTACACTAAGTAATTGACAGTTTAAGCCCATCCATGTGTTTCCCAATTCAAAACAGACCAGACTACCTTTATATTGCCAATAGAATTCCATGCCCATTCTTCTTAATGTAAAAAAAGAAAACACTTTAGTTAGCCAAAAGTGAAAAGGTATCTGAAAAAATCAAATAACTAGCTACAACAAGTAATCTTTTTAATGTGAAAACACACTGTGGTTAGTGAAAAATGCAAAGATATCAGAAACAAATCAAACAACTGGCTACAACAAGAAATTCTTACTAAAGCTTAACTGTTTGTATCCCAACTCAGAGAGAACAGACTACCTTTCAATTGCCACTAGAGTTGCAGTCCAAAACTTCTTAATGCAAAAACACATTTTACTTAGTCAAAAGTTGAAAGGTATCAGAAACAAATCAGACAGAAAGCTTCAGCAAGTAATTCTCACTTAAGCCTATGTGCATCCCATATCAAATAGAACAGGCTACGTTTCTACTGCCACTAGAATTGCCATCCATGTCTTCTTAAAACTCTGTCAGATCAGGTGTTTCACACATGACTCAGCTTTCACTTTCTGAGATTATACTCTGAGATCAAGCCCTGGAAAGAGAAGCAGTCTGTAACCTGCAATCAGCACTTCTTCTTTGCAGCACCCCACTCTTTTACCAGTCTTTCTCTAGTTATTTACTCCCAAAAACATTAGTTCCTTTCCCAGTTTGTAACAATAAATTCCAGCACCCTCTTGCCTATTTTCTGTACCCCTATTTACAGTCATCCTACTGGCAAAATTGCCTTTCTCCATTCCCATGTTGGCTTAGTTTTTAGATCACATTCTGCAACATTATGAATAAAATAGTCTGTATGGTCATTGCGATTCTCCTCAATGATTTGCATCTAAAATGCCACTCTGTCCTTATTTCTTGAACTCCCACTGTTTTATTAGGTTTTCCAGTTTTAATTTTAACATTCTGGTTATGTGCTTATGTATATAAGTCATAAGTGCTTGCCTCGAAAGTATCCATTCAAATCAAGAAATCCTAAATCACCCTGTTCTATTGGGAGAATCAGCTTATCCACTTATATCTTGCCCCCCCCCCCGTATAACTTCTTTGAACTCTTTATTAATCATTGTCCACAACGTCTGTTCTGGTTGCTGACCTTTATATAAAACTAAAGGGACTAAAAATGTTTTCACTGCTTGTATCTTACTATCCATATCCATAAACCAGAGCTTCTAGGTTCTCAGTTTTTGTATTATCTTTTGCTTATTCTCTTCCCATATATTCTTATCTCCTATAACAGGAGTATTTTTAATCCATACTCCTAAGTATTTCATCTTACTGTGTCTCCATAAATATGGGTGTTGCTAAACCAAGTCATGTGTAGGTACATAGTTGACAGCTATAGCCTTTATTTTATCTTAATCAAAGTTATATTCCAAAAAGACTTGGGATTCTTTCAAAATATTCCGCAAAATGGAAATGTCCTTTTTCTGGTTTTATCAGGTAAAAATAATATTGTCTGCGAATAAAGCCAATTTTTTTTTATTACCATACCAATTATATCCCTGAATTTCTGTCTCCCTTATTTCCTTTGCTAGTTGCTCTAAAAATAAAGCAAATAACAAAGGGAAAAGAGGACACCTGATTACTCTGTTCAACATAACTTACTGGAGAGGATTTCTTGCCTCCAATCCTTCATATATCCTCCTAATTAGCATTATTGTATTAGTGAATCACAGTGCTTCCATTGCCCACTCAGGGAATTCCTGCTTACTCTGTTGAATGCTTTCTCTGTACCAAGACCCCCCCCCCCCCCCAACAACATCAGTATTTCTTACTTCGGGACTACCTGTTTAACATCATTGTTCTGTTAATGTTATCAAGTGTTTGCCTTCCCTCCACATAACCACATTGATCCATATCTTTCAAAACTGAACACTTTTGTCATTCTTTTAGCTAGTATAGACATAAATGCTATATAATCATGGTTTAAACTTGAAATGGATTTATATGAGGCTGGGTCTGAAGCCTCATATAGAGGTAATACAGCCATCACATCTTTCTTCCAAGATGCTGGCGCTTTCCCTCCTTTTAGAATACTATTAAAAAAATCTTCTAGATTTTTATCACTTTCTTCACTCCTAACTTCCAACTTCCACAGATAGAATCTGTACCTTGAGAATTCCCTGAAGATTGATTATACATCATCATTTTTATCTCATCTCATCCTGTTTTAACCATTACTTTTTGAGTCTCATGTTCCTCTAATCCTGGCATAAAGTCTTTCAGTAGTATTTCCCCTCTGTGTTCTTTCTTGGTTTCCATATTCCTCTGCTTTATACAAATTTGTATAAAATCTCTGAACTATCTCTAATACCTATATATATTTTCTGGTTGTTTTTCTTGTCAATAGGTTCCCAGAGTTTGATGACAACCCTTTCCCTTCTTGTTGCCAAGTCCCTGCACTAAAGGTTTTGTTCCCTGGAGTTGTCAGCAGTCTTTTTTAAATAATGCATAGTATCCAAATATTCCCTTATTTTCTCTTTAGCATTCTGCAGTTGTTCCTCTTCTTGTTCTGTGAACTTCCCTTTATTCTGTGATATATTAACCTTTGTTAATGCCTCTAAACGGTTCCTATTACTTCTTAACCATATTTCTTTCTGTTTTATTTCTACCCTATTTATAAAGTTCATTTTCAGTTTATCCCACTCAGTAGATTTTCCTTCTGAATAAATTTATATTTCCCTTAATAACTCATGTTTACTTCATTACCCTGGATTTTTATCTTAGTTTTTATTGGTGCATGATCTGAAGCTGTTATTGGATGTATGATTAAGTTTTCAAGTAAGCGCACACAAGTCTGTGAAATATAAATTCTTTCCTATCTAGCCCAGTTATTGTACCGTAGGGAATAAAATGTACATTTTGTCTGATTTTCTTTTACTGAATTCACATCTTCCTTACCAAATATGTTTTATAAATTTCTTCAGAAGTGTGCCCTCTTTTGTTATAATTTCACTTCTAAGTCTCCCTTGTATATCCTCATTATTGCATATAAAGTTCCAGTCCCACCTGTAAGTAATATTCCAGACTGATGGCTGATTATTTCTCAAAAAATGTTCTTAATCTCCATAATCCCAGTTTTTGTTGGAATGTGAATACATGCCAAAATAATCCCTCCATAATTCCAGTTTTTGTTGGAACATGAGTACATGCCAACATAATCCTTCTCCATTGCCAATTGCACCTTACTAGCAGAAATCTACCATTATTCTGCATTATTGGAGTTCCCTAGCAGTCAGTATTACTCCTTTTTTCCTTTATCCCTGATATTCTGCTGAATATACATTCAGGAATCCTTTCTTTGTCGAATTCACATGCTCATTTCTTTCTAAATATGTCTCTTGCAGCATTGCTATTTGCACTCTGCATTTCTTAGTATAATTCAATACTCTTTCTTTTTTGTCTGACACTATAGATAGAGTAGCCATTGTACTTGACTTTTTTTTATATATGTATTTTCACCTTTTGTCTGACATGCAAACACTGTTTTGCAGGCTGATCTTTTATATAGTTATTTTTTCTCATCTCCATTTGAACCTGTGTCACATATTTCAGTACATTTTGCTTTAATGAAACCTTAGAAAATAATAATAAATATATTTTAAGAATTCCATCTTCTTTTAACTTACAACAAACACACAAAACTATCTACTTTTTCAGCAAATGGTTTTTAACCCTCCTGATAGGAGCAGTTGTCCAAAATTGACAGCTGCACACATCAGCATTACCTAATTAAAAAAAAAAAGTTATGTCTTACCATAACGTTCCATCTGTGTTGCCAGTCTTCATCTGTTCTTGACTGAAGGGTTACAGTTCTGATCCTTAGAACTGATCCGGCTGTTATGTATCTCGCGCCAGCCAAAAAACTCTTGAGCTAAAAGTCTACCCACAATGCCCCTCACTATAACACCTCAGACCGAGTGTGCAGACCGATAAAAAAATAGATGGAAACTAAACCAAATGAGGAAGCCATGTCCAATGTGAGTCCTAACAGAAAACCCAGGACAAAGGGTCATTCCTCCAGGAATCCACAGGAGGGGGAAGGAGGGTGGGATGCCAAAAGTATATGAAGATTGACAACACAGATGGAACAATATGGTAAGACATAGCTTCTTTATCTGATGTTGGCAATCTTCATCTATTCTTGACTGATGGGACAGAGTCCCCAACTACTTTAGATCCTTGGTGGCCCTATGGAAGGATATTCCTGAGAACCATAGAACCAAAGGCAGCTATTCCCCTGGAGACCAAATCCAATTTGTAATGAGTAATAAAGGTACGTGGAATCGCCAACAGTGCAGCTTCTGTGCATATTTCACTCATGGAAGCCTTCAAATGGAGAACAGCTGAAGTAGCCATAGAGCTGCTGGAATGTGCCTTCCCCAACATAGGTAACTTTAGATTCTTTCTGTTATAAATGAAAGTAATACAGCTTCTTAACCATTTTGACAAGGTAACTTTAGAGACAGATTTTCCTAAGGTTGTGCTAGAAAAGGAAACAAACAATTGTTCTGATTTCTTGAATGCTTTAGTTCTTCTAAGGTAGAATTATAATTGTCTGTGAACATCTAACAAGTGTAAGCAATATTTCCTTTTGTTGGAAAAATTGAGAAGGAAGACAGGTAAGTCTATGGCTTGATTAATGTTGGACTCTGAGACTACCTTTGGAAGAAGTGATGGATTGTCTCTGAGTGTAACTCTATCCTTATGGAAAATTAAGTAAGGGGGTTTTGAATATAAGGCTTGCAATTCAGAAACTCAACTTGCAGAGGTTATAGCTATAAGCAGAAGCATTTTCCAAGAAAGGAACTTTAAGTCACGAGTAACCGTTGGTTCAAAGGGAGTAAGTATCAGTGATTGTAAAACAACATTCAAATCCCATGGGCTAAAGGGTCTTTAAATGGAGGCTTTAATCAAATAGTTCCCTTGAGGAAGACCATACATAGTCTATGTGAAATTAAGGGTAGGTCTCTGAAGCTAATATCAGAATTAATGATGGCAGCTAGAATGACTTTAACACTAGGTGCAGAAGCTCCTCTAGCAAAAAGGATGGTCAGAAATTCTAAAACTTTTTCCACAGGAGCTGAAAAAGGGTTGATGCCATTATCATAAGCCCAGATTAAGAATCTCTTCCACTTACTGATGTAGAGATTCCTGTTAGATGGTTTATGTGATGCCAGCAAAAGTTTTTATACCGGCGATGGTATATCATTATGCCTGATGATTAATGGAATTGGAGGAACCAAGCAGTTAGCTTGAGACTTTGAAGATTGGGATGCACCAATTCCTGAAGGTGAGACAGAAGGTCGGGAACTGGGTCTAGAATCCATGGACAATGAACTAGATGAGGCCATAGGAAGGGAAACCAAATTTGTCGAGGCCAGTAGGGTGCAATGAGGATTACTTTGCTTCTCACCCTGGCTGCTTTCTTGAGAAATATAGGGAAAGGAGGAAAGGTATAGAGGAGACCTATTAACCATTTGAGGAGAAGAGAGTCTCTTGGGGATTCCCCCAAGGGAGGATTAGGGCAAAATAGCTTCTGCACTTGTTGTTTTGGAGTGATGCAAAAAGGTTGCAGCAAGGCTAGCCCCAGCGATGAAAGATCTTTTTGGCTATCTTGGGATTGAGAGACCACTCATGAGGCAGTAGAATGCATCTGTTTAGTTTGTCCGCTATCATGTTTGAACTCCCCAGGATATGCGTTGCTGTCAGAAAGCGGTTGGAGGCAATGGCCCATTACCACACTCGGAGGGCTTCTCGACACAGGGGCTAGCATTTGGTTCCCCTTGTTTGTTGATGTACCAGACTATGGACATGTTGTCTGATTGAATTGCAATGGTTCCTTGGAGGAGAGCAGAATTAAATGCTTGTAATGCTAGTAGCACCGCCAACAACTTCAGGAAGTTGATATGCAGATTGGCCTCTGTCGGGGACCAAGTGGCTTGGACTGTCTTTCCCAGATAATGCCCCCCACCCCATCTGGGAGGCATCCATGGTCACTATGGGTTTGGGTTGAGGAGGGACAAAGGGGAGGCCCAAAGAATTTGCTCACATACCATTCACCAGGATAGGTCCTTTTTGCAGTGACTGGTGATAAAAAAGAGGTGGTTTATTGGATGGGTTAGAATAGACCATTGATTTTCAAGAAGCCATTGCAGTAATCTTATGTGAAATCTTGCTAGTAGGACCAGAGTGATAGCTACTGCCATTGACCACAATGCTTGAAGTACCGGTAAGGTTGGTACTTTGTGCATAGGAGAGAATGAACTTGAGACTATTTTCTGTAATCTGTGAAGGGGGAGGGAAGCTATGCATGAGGGGATGTTCAGATGAACTCCGTTGAATTCCATATCCTGAGAGGGAGTCAGTTGAGACTTTGTATGATTGACCATGATGCCTAAATGCAAGAACAACTGTAGGATGAATTCTCTTGTCTGTAGCAGTAGATGTGTGGTGAAGGCGATAATGAGCCAGTTGTCTAGATATGGAAACACCCAGAATCCGTGCAGTCTCAAGCAAGCTGTTACTGCTGCCATACATTTGGTAAACACCCAGGGTGCTGTGGTGAGACCAAAGGACAGCACCCTGAACTGATATAGACTGGCTCTTAGCCGAAACTGGAGAAACCTTCCTTGAAAGTTTGTCCATTTTTATATGGTAATACGCATCTTGAAGGTCTACTGAGCACATCCAATTGTTTTCCTCTAGAAAGGGAAGTACTGACTGAATCGTAACCATCCAGAATTTGGACTGTTGAACAAACGTGTTTAGAATGCTGAGATCCACACGTGGTCTCCAGACTCTGTAGTTTCTTGGCACTAAAAAGAATCTTGAGTATAATCCAGATTCTATCTGGTCTGGTGGGAATTCTTGGATGACTCTTTTTCTAGGAGATTTTTTATTTATAAGGCTGCTTAGTCTCTCTGATTGGGTGGAATATAGGGGAGTCTTGTTTGAGTTCTTGGATAAAGAGTTCTTGGATAAAAACTGAAAGAGATAAGGTAACCTCGGGAAATAATTCTCAGTACCCAGGCAGCTGCGGTTATTTGTCGCCAGGCTGTTGGGTGCAAATAAAATCTTCCCCAGACTACCTCCAGGGGTAAGCAATTGGGCCTCCGTTCAGGAGCGCTGCTAGGGTTCGCTAGAGAAGGTTTCCCTGGAACCCTGGTTCTTCGGGCCAACTCTGCCTCTAGGACAGCGTCTTCCATTAGAGCTCCCACCTGTGCCCCGGGGAGAGTCTGCACTACATGTGTCCTGGAAAGGCCTCTGGGACTTCTTGAACCACACCTTCCCACTCCTCTGATTCCTAGAATAGGCTCTTTGGGGATTAGAAAAATGTATGCCCACTGCCGAGAGGGTCTTTCCATTTTTCTCACACCTGAATAGAGTTTCTTTAACTTTGGGGCCCCGGCAAGGGGGATCCATCAAAAGGAGTAGTGCTGAAGGAAGACTTTAATGGCTCTGCAAAGTCACACAGGAGCATCCAAGTGTGTTGTCGAATTGCAGCACCTGAACTGGCTGACCTGGTCGCCTCTTCGACTACATGAGCAATGAACCTCATTGACAAATTAGAGATAGACTCCAGGGTAGCTAACTGGGAGGCCACTTTTACCTGGACCCCCTTCAGTTACAGCACTTGCTAGGGTATCCGATAGCTCCTTCACCAGATCCCTCTGGAGCCTAGTGAAATGTGCATTAAGTTTAAGGACGTAATGGTAAAGGTTGATGATGCATAAACCCACTTTCCAAATCTGTCCATTGCCTTTGACTCCTGGTTAGGGGGAATGAACAGTGGAACTTTTCTCAGCTAGTTCCTTTTTAGTGGCAGCCACCATCACCATGGCATCTACTGCTAATCCTTTCACCTAGTACTGATGGCCCTCAGGAGCAGGGAGTATTTTATCTGGTCTCCGGGGAATCGGCTCTGTCGAGTCAGGGGCCTTCTAGCCACTGAGTGATCAACTTAATGAGATTGCCAGTGGGAAGAGTCACCAGGAAGAAGATGGGCAAGCTCCAAAGGCTTGCGAGTACTCAGACTCCTCAATGGAGAGGTCTTTGGACTTCCAGTTACCCCTGTGTTTGAGGATCTCTAGAATATCTCCAAAGGAGACAACTTCCAGGGGTGACTGGGGGGAGCTCTCCCCCTCATTGAAATCTGTGTCCTCAGTGACAGACTCTTCAGGGGAGTCCAGGTGTTTTTTCTTACACAGCTTCTTCCGAGGGAGTTCTTCAGTGGGAATACCTGAAGAGGACTTGGAAGAGGTGTGATCCTTGGTTGGTATCTCTTGCATCCTTGGAGCTTGCTGTCCAGGTACAGAGGTTGGCAGAACCTCCGGGTAAGCAGGGGTCAAGGGGCAAGACTCCAGTAGCACAGGAGCCACCTGGGCACTAGTGGTGGTGAAAGCCATCTCCATAGCCTGAAAGGCAGGACCCCCTGAGGAGGGTTGGGAGCCTGGAACTGAGACAGACAAACTGGGAACTGGGAGTCACACCCTGTCCTGAGAGACCCACCTCCAAAGCCGAGGCCAAGGAAAGACCCCCAGCCAGTACAGCCCGAAGTGGTAAGCTCAACACTGAATAAAAAAACAGGAGTCAACTCAAACCCTCCAGACTTGACGGCAGATGCCCGATCCCAGGGACTCATCAGTTCTGAAGGCACCAAAGGAATCAAAGCCATGGTCGGAACCAAAGACAAGGATGTTCTCAGCGCTGGGGCCATTGGAATCTGTGTGGTTGGAGTGAAAAGCTCTAAAGCATCAGAGGAGGAATATATGTTGGAGTGCTGGGGGAAAACTCCCCTACTCCAGGATGGAGTGGGGGGGTGAGAAGATGGAGGAGGACACCTAGCTGTCAGAAGCTGATCCACCAACCTCTCTATATCAATTTCAGAAAGACTCCTGGTGGAGTGAATGAACAAACCTGAGGGAGATTCTGGCCTCTCTATGAAAGGGCTAGGGAGTTGACCTAGAAAGGGGGCAATAGATTGGGAATATCTCATCCTGGGTGCATAGAAAGTTTCAGTCTTCGTCACCAAACCAGAAGGCAGAAGCTGCAGAGCAGGAGGAGGTGTCAGCACTGATGTGGAAACTAAAGATGCTGGTGCTGAAGCTGGAGTCATTACTGGGGCCGGTGCTGTGTCTGGTGTCGATGGCACCAAAGTAGTGGTTGGTCCTGAGGACACAGTCCATTCCGTGAGATTTGAAACCTTTGATTTCAATTCCAAAGAGGAACCAACAGACAGATACTTCTGTTTTTTAGATGTTGGTGCCAATGGAGATGGCACCGAACAAGTAGATTTTCAACCAGAGTCCTTTGGAGACTCGTCAGCCTAGGACAAAGCTTCTTCAAAGGGGGCTTTAAGAAGCCCTTTAAGTATAAGTTTGTTTCTATGCTCTACCTGGACCCTAGAACTGAAGCCCTGGCAGATAGAGCACTCTAGGTCTAAATGAGGAGCATCCAAACAATTCATGCATTTGTCATGTCCTTCAGAGTTTGGCATTTTCCTGCAGCACTCTTGGCACTATATAAAACCAGTGGTCGACTTTGACTTTTCTGCCATAGTAGACAAAAGGAAGCAGAAACTCAGTCAAAAGATGCAGCACACACACACACACACACACACACACACACACACACACACACACACACACACACACACACACACTAATGGAAGAAAGGAAAGGAAAAATCCTACCAACAATGATAGGAAAGACTACTAAACAACAGAGGAAAGAGTGGGTATATAAAAATTAAGAGATACCGTGAGAGTTTAAACTAAAACAAGAAGTTAGAGAATATTGCATAATTTTAATATTATACTTAGCTGCAAGAGTCAGCTGACACATCTTTCTATAAGAGCAGCAAATGAGATCTGAGGTGATGTAGTGAGGGGCATTGTGGGAAGACTCTTAGCTCGAAAGTTTTTTGGCTGGTGCGAGCTATATAATGGCCAGATTGGTTCCAACCGTAACCCATCAGTCAAGAAAAGATGAAGATTGACAACATCAGATTGAATGTTTCCCATGGTAAAATTAATGCTACTGTATGTGTTCCTACTTACACTGACTGCTGTCTTTTCTTTTCTTAGCTCTGCTCCCTTTCTATATGTGAAAAACAGCTTGCATGCTTTCAGAAAACATTTTTAGCCCTAATAAAAAGTGCACTGGCTTCTTTTTAAATGTAGCACTGTTCAATTAAATACACTAAAGTATTAAGGCTGCTGCAAAGGATGCAATCTCTTAGGCATTTCCCATAATTTCATTAAACAATTATAATATATAATTAATAATTAATTTTCTTTCAGCAGCTATCCTGTCTTATCCTGCAACCATCTCACTTGGTATATACCCCACCGATGCTTGAGAATCCATCTCCAGTGTCTCTCAACTTCCCTTGTTAACTGAAATTCCAGAATAGTCGAATTATTACCCATTAGCTCCTTATCACTTCCATTCCTCCAATTCAGCCACCATTAGTCTGTCCCCATAAAATCTGTCAATCCTACTAGACTGCCTTCTCTCATCCCTTGAAAATGTAAACCCTCCTTCTGTTTCCAAGTCCCTGCATATATTTATTAACTATTATTTCTCTTTTGCTTCCCTTAATGTGTCATGATGACACCTATGATACTGTACTGTCTAAACATCCTGTCCCTGCTGTATTGTAGCACTAGACACACTCTAAGAGAATTCCTTTCTCTTCCTTTCTCATACTCTGCATTTCTTCAGTCCTATTCATCTGTCACTCCTGTCCTCATTTTGCCCATAAAATACCACCATAATTACTGCTGTCCCTGCTGTCTCTCACCTGACTGCCATTCACCTACTTACCTACCTGACACTTCTTTATCTTTTTCCAACCCAATCTATGGCCTCCTCACAATGGTAATCCTACAACTCTTTTTTGCCCCTCTGTTCATGTTGCTTTCCATCTGTATATTTATTTCCTGTTTATCTTCTTCATCTTTCCATCTGTGTATTTATTTCCTATCTTCTTCATCTCATTCTTTTACATAACTCCTGTAACATAGCTGTATTCTATCCCTTTTTTGACAAATCACCTTTTTATAATCTGTGTCTTTATGAAATTTCCTACTCTTCATTGTTGTGAGTGGCTCTGCTCAATTCCCTGTCCTCTTCTTCTGCCAGACTTTTGCATGGTGATCTTTATTCTGTTGACAACCCCTCTTGCCAGGAAGAATACCCAGCCTGCTGGTCATCTCCAAAGATGACATAACGTAGATGCTGCCACCATGGCACTGTCTCGCCCTTACCTTTCTACTTCACTTTCTCTAGTCTTCAGACCTCCTCAGATACCCCTTTTTGTACCTCTCCTGTGGCTTTTTCCCAGCTCATATCACTCATTGTTCATTGTCTAAGATCATCTCTTCCCCAGACCAAATTTACCTTGCTCATTCTGTATTTCAAAATGCGACAAATAGCACTGTTTACTGTACCTGCTTTATTATATTTAAATTTATCAACTTCAGTATATTACCAAAGCCTTTACCATCATGATTTTTACATATCATTTAACATTAACATGTTATATCAATATTAATTACATATAGAACTATTTTTACATATTGAACTCCCACGCCCCCAACCCCCACTGCATACAGAACTATTTTCACATGTTGGACTCCCACGCCCCCAACCCCCACCCTTGCACATCAGTCTTTCAGCAGTCCCTCTTGTCCATCATCCAGTATTAATTAAAAAAAAATAGGCAAGTAATACATTTCTTTCATATTCTCATTTTATGTTTCTGGTATTAATACAATTCGTGCCTCAACTTTAAAGTTCTATCATATCCTCATTTTAGGTTTTCATGTTCTTTACAGTTAATTTCAAAGAATACCACATGACAGTAATCCCAGCAGTTAACATTCTTTGCCTTCCCCAGCTTCAATCCATTAATTTCTTCAACATTAGTCATTCAAACAGATTGTTGTTTTTCCACTTTAATACCATTCAGCTGCAAAACATTTTAAATATGTGTATTTCGTATTGTGTACTCAGTTTCATTTAATAATCCTTCTCCTCATTGTCTGTTTATCAGTACTATGAATATTCAGTAGTCACTAACCAAAGTTTATTTTCCTTTTCTCCCTCCTGGCCCTGTTACTTTCAGACACTGAGGAAACCTCCTGCAAGTAAACTTTTTCTTCAGACTATACTCTTCTCTTTTCACACCCTGACTTTCCCATCATACTGTTGAGCCATCTTCTTTTTCTCAACTCTGCCTTCATAACTTCTTCTACTTATCAAAAAACTAGGAGCACAATCCAAACAGCACAGCAGAAGAACATAATGAAAAAAGGAAATGTCCTGTGTTTGCAAGTTTCACACACATTTCACTCTGCTGAGCTCTGTTTTCACAAAGCTGACAATTATCAGCTGCCAGCCTCCTGTCGAGGAAGTCTCTCCCGGGTTACAACTGCATCCACTAATCCAATGGTTTCTTTCATCTTTATCTGCAGAGCTGCTTCTTAAGCTTCTTTCATACTCTTCTGTCACCATTTCCCTTCTTCCATTCTCCAGCTCTTTCCTTTTCATAAAAATATCTTCCATTATCTCCAGGGCGTTCCAGTTTTTTTGTCGTCATTTTGTTGCCCTTAAGTGGGGATTGTGCTTTGTCTGTCATGGATGAGGCGCATCCATTTCTTCCCCCATTGTTTATCTGTGGAGGTATATTTCAGGAGTTTTCACATGCCTCCTCTTCTCTCTGTCTCTGTTTCTGTTTCTTACTCCTCTCCCTGTCCCTACCAGCTTCTGCTGTAAAATTTCATCCTGATTCATCTCCTCTTCTGGGTACATCTGTGTTCATATCCATATTATATTCCACTCTCTTCTGTCATTCACCTTTTCCCACCACTTTATTAGTCTCTGTTCATTTTTGGCAATGCAAAAATTTCCCTTCCAACATTTACCACCGCTGTTTACCTCCTATTATTTATGATGTAAACATACGTCACTTCAGGTGCTGTAGTGACCCAATATACATGATCCCTCTCCATAATATGCAAAGTCTGTTGATATGCTGTCCTTAAAGATGCCTTCTCTTACTGCATTTTCTTCATTGCCTGTGTGAGGTGTTTCCTATGTACGTAGATCACACAAATAAAATCTTCTTATGTTTTTACATATAAACCTTTCCTTAACACCACTTGCCACAGCAACCAGTCCTTGTGTGTACGGCTATGCAGTTTAACTGTCCATAACTTAAGCCTGTTTCTTGGTTTTGGTCTCCACACACTGTGTTCCTTGACAGCCTAATTAAGACACTTATGCTAGTAAGTCCTTAATGTACACCTCTCTAAAGGTTATAGGGACTTGGCCCTCTGAGCCTTCCATTAAGCCAGGTATACACACATTTTCTTACTGATTTTAGTTTTGTAGTTCTTTACATTCAGCCAGACTTTCTTCAGTAATTTCTTTAACTCCTTTACTTCTCCATCCATTTGACAAGCAACTGATTACAACCCCTCCATTTACCCACCTACCACCATAGATGCTTCTTGAAAAGTGTTAACCTCTTTCCTGTCTTGACCTAATTCCTTCCTCAGTGATTTAATTTCCACCATCAAAGTCTAAATATATTTTAATTAGGTCTGAAGAAGCTCATAGCGAAAGCACTCACCTCTTGTTTTAATAAACCTGAGTTTTATTCTGGTCTTTGTGCTCCTGTGTGGATCTTTAAAATCTGTCTAAGTTGGATTGAAGCTGAGTACCATTCTGCGTGATTGTTATTTGGAAGTATCCTTCGTTTGGCTGCTTTACCTGCTACATGGTTTGTGCTCCTGTGTGGATCTTTAAAATCTGTCTAAGTTGGATTGAAGTTGAGTACCATTCTGCCTGATTGTTATTTGGAAGTATCCTTCGTTTGGCTGCTTTACCTGCAACATGGTAGCTCTGTAGTTGGTTTGTGCTATATATTTTAATATTTCACTAATTTCCATCTTAAATTCACTCCTATATTGAGAAATGCAATGTTTTCTAAAGCCAAGGTCTGCCAACATAGTCACCACTGCTACTTTGTGCTGATTTAATCTCTACACACAACCATTAAGGCTGATTTTGTAGTATCCAGTGACAAAGCTTCACATCTATGCTGATACCTTGGTTTGTGACTCAGTAACACCTTATGCACTGCTTTCATTAGTGCTGTTAGAAGAGATAGCAAATAGCTGGAACTGATTTTACTACAGCTGATCTGAATCATTCTTGCTTTGCTCTTAATGGTTATATCTTCATAGGTGAATTCTAGGCAATCAGTGTGAAGCTTAGCCAATAACTCATATGAAGAAGTTTTGACCCACCACAAGACGGGCAAGACAAGATAGAACAAGGGTGAGTTTAAGGCTGTCCATCCAGTTAGGGTTGCCACCTTTCTACTGTGCCATTTCCTGACAAACAAGCCACGCCCCATGCACAAGCAAGCCACACCCATTCCCTTTAATAGCCACACCCCTTTACTCTAGCACCCTTCAGCATAAGTCTTTAATATCACATACAGTTACCAATAAGTAGAAAAATGTGCAACGAGTCAAAAGTAAATTAAAAAAACTTTATTTAGCAATACTTCAAAGGTTCACTACATACTACAGTACATCACACACGCATGGGAAAACTAAGCCCAAGTCTCATATCACAGGTAGTACTAAAATGGAAATACAATTACTTAGATACAGTGGTGATGACAAGCTAGACAAAAAGCTACATTTAAGCCTCACTATAGTACAAAGACTGTACACCCTAGAAAGACACCCTAGGAAGAAACATTGGTCAAGGTAAACATCACGGTGATGACAGACTAGAAGACAGTTCTACAGTCCAAGCATCCTATACAAATCATGTAGTCATTATATATTCACTGTAACATCAAACAAAGTAAGCTTTGGTATAGACGGTATACCCTAGAAAACACAGATAAACAGTGGTGATGACAAGCTAGACAAAAAGCTACATTTAAGCTTCACTATAATACTAAGACTGTACACCCTAGAAAGACACCCTAGGAAGAAACACAGGTCAAGGTAAACATCACGGTGATGACAGACTAGAAAAGACAGTTCTACAGTCCAAGGCAAGCATCTTATACAAATCATGAAGTCATTATATATTCACTGTAACCAAATCCAAAATATTTAAAACATTGCAGTAAAAACAGCCTTGGTATATCCTAGAAAATGCAGATCAAAGTAAACATAGCAGTGATGACTAGAGAAATGATAATTCTACAATCATAGCAAGTACCCTATATAACTCCGTCAGTATACATTCACTATCAAAGTGCACCCGCATGAAAAATAATAAATCAAAGTGCACCCACATGAAAAATAGTTACACTAACTGCAGTTAAAAACAGCCAAACAAACCCTTCCTCTATATATATATATATATATATATATATCTGCAGACAGTATACTAGAAACTACAGATAAAGAATAAAGTAGATGTGGTGATTACAAACTAGAAATTGTTCTAGTTAATAATCGCCACATGTTGAACATCTAGATACAGTTACACACATCTTCTCACCATCAATGAATGAGATAGTGCCAGCACAGCTAGTGAATTAATATAAATTTAATATTTAAAAAATTCACTAGTAGCTGTGCTGGCAATATTTCATTCCCCTTGTCACACTAATCTTTGAAAATCTACCTTAATTCCAGTATTCATCCATTAAAAAAAATTCTACTTACCTCCAGAAAAAGCAGCAGCAGGGCTCCTTAAACAAGCTCTCAGCCAGAAGAGAACAGGCAGCTAACAAAGGGCCAGCAAGCAGCAGGCAGGCAGGGGAACACAACACCACCAAGTCGGCCAGTCCACAGCACTTCTCCAGGGCAAGACTCCGGCAAGCAAGGCAAGCAGCAGGGCTAGGGCAATCCTTCCAGGCAGCAGCAGCAAATGAAACCAGCACACCAGGCAATCCACCGAAGACGTCCCGAACGAACCAGCAAGAAGAAATTTCAGACCTTAAGTAGTAAGTACCGTACCGACCTTTTAGAGCAGAAAGTAAAAGGTAAAAGAGTAGCTAGCTGGAGCACCGCTTTTTATCCCGTAATTTTTGCGGGCTTTGCGGGGATTTGACTTGCAAATCTAAGTGTTGATTGGCTGCTTGCTGCATGAGCTTCTTCTGCAGCAAGCAGCCAATCAACCGAGAGTCCAAGACGGCAATGTCATTTTTTTTTTTGTCGAACGCGCTGACGTCGCAAACTACTTACTATTTCCGGACTCCCAGAGCAAGAACCGGAGTGCCCTATTGATTTCCAGGCACTCCGGAAAAAAAACTGAGGGGTGGCAACGCTACATCCAGTTATTAGCTTTACCTTGAAGGTGGCAAGGGTGCTACTCCCAAGTAGTGGATATTTGTTCCAGAGGTTGAGGATATGTTGGGATATGAGTTTATCTTGCCATGGTGTCTTTATTTTTCTGTTAAGGAATGTATATTTGAGAAACTAGTTGTCATTCAAAGGAATAAGAAGGTCAGGTCTGGCATGTCTCAAAAGGCTTGACATATCCCCATGGTAGCATCTTTAAGATGCGAGTACAAAGAAGGCTGTTGGTCTGTCCTCCTTGTAACTAAGATTTTAGTACTGATACTGGTCTACCAAGCTGAGTAATATGTTTAGACAGATGCATGCCAAAAGGGCCTTTATATTCCGTAATGGGTCTGATAAGAATTAAGTAAAGTGAAATTAAGACTTTTGTGACCCTAAGAGGTAATGGCTTTGGAAATTAGATGGACTTCCAAACTATTGTGAACCCATTTATTTAATTTTATTTGCTTTTTTATACTGGGTTTGTCCAACTGACTTTAGTTAAAAAAAGCTTTTTAATGGTTGTTTCAGGGGAAAAAAGCACCAACATATTACAAACATTTTTAAACAGACATTCAGTAATATACATGAACAGCTATTAAGTAGTGTACATTAACACTTACACATGCATTTGATGATGAAATTACACGTATTAAATAAAGGGAAATATTACAGTATAAAAGATAAAAAAAAAAAAAAAAAAAACAGCAGATCCCAGGAAAGATACACCCAAAAAAGTTTAATTCATAAATGCTTTTGTCCACTACAAGTAAGGTGAACTTCAGCAGAAATAAATCTCCCTCATCTGTTGGTAATAAGTTCAGTGCCAGTTCTTGTGTTTGAAATTACAACTAATTAATTACATTTTATATATATATATAATATATATATATATATATATATATATATATATATATATATACATATATATATATATATATATATATATATGTGTATATATATATATATATGTGGATATATATATATATATATATATATATATATATATATATATAGGGTCTATATTAGATGCTCGATCGCTTAAATGTTCGAATCTGTAAAGGTCGACCTTTAGAGATCTTACAGTGAAGTGATCAAAATTTTACAAAAATTAAAAAAAAATACACAATAGAAAAAAAAACTAAGGGGTTTAAGCCGGGGGGCAAGCCCCCCTGCACCCCCACCCCCCCTACTTTAATATACCAACTCCAAGATTACGCTACAGTGTAGGGAATGGGAAATTTCCCATTTCTGCACTGTAGTTCAATGAAGTGCGATCTCGGAGTTGGTATATTTAAGTAGCGGGGGTGTGGAGGTGCAGGGGGGCTTAAGTTGCCCCCCTGCCTAAACCCTTTCTGCATGTTTGTTTGTTTTTTTTATATACTTTTTTACTATTTCCAACGTTTAAGTGTTCGATCTGTAAAGGTCGACCTTTACAGATTCGAACATTTAAGCGTTCATTCTAGTAATATAGACCCTATATATATATATATATATATATATATATATATATATATATATAGTAATAAAACAATGAACAACACAGTTCAAAATAGTATAAAAGATACTTATGCGTTAGTAGATGTTCAAAACTGAGCATCTGAAGAGGTACATTAATGGGTTTGTTAAACAGATAATAGATTGTGATTAGTGCATAAAAATTCAGAGCAGTTGAGATGAGGGAAGGAACTAGGTAGGGCAAAAACTGCTAATATTTTATTTAAAGTGGTGGGGTATAAAACAGCTTCAGAAACTATTATAAATATAGGACTATGATAAGTTTTATATTAGAAGTATAGAGGTAAGGGGTGAGCACTGTCAAAAAACTATGTATATGGTTGAGAGATACTAGTATATTCAGGTATTGGTGAAGACCAGTTGTGGGGCATAGACTTCTGAACGAATAGAATTGGCTTGATGATATGACAAGATGACGATAACAGTGACATCATGACCAAAAGATTAGGAATTGTTAACAAGAGTGCCTAGATCTCTTACATCATTGTATGATTGGTGGGATGTGTCACCTTTGTTTTGTTCACTTATAGACCATGACATTGGACTAAGAAACAGCTGAGTAAAGCAAAAATCCAGACAAAAACACCAAGGCTGTTTCACCACAGAGATGATGTAGTAGGAATGGTCCAATAGCTAATGAACCCAATGAATAATATAAAAAAAACTTTATTCCTTAAAACAATGTTTTTTTAAGGAATAAGGGTTTTTATATTATCCATTGGGTTCATTAGTTGTTGGACCACTCTTGCTACATTTTCGTGGTGAAATGGCCTTGGTGATTTGTCTGGACCTTTGTTTTGTTTACTAAAATGAACTGTGCTACATTTTTTCACATTCCAGTCCATTATCGTTGCACTGATGTTTTGTACTATATTGACATGGTCTAACCTATATTGGACCATTTGAGAGTTACAGGAAGAACGAATAGTAACACCCAGTTTATATTTGAATACAAACTTTGATAACCATAGTCCAAGAGTATTGCCTGAGGGTCTGAGAAATAGTTGCCAAATAGGAGAGGTCCAAACAGTGAACCTTGTGGTACATCACTGGTAACTGTTTTGCTTTTAGAAGTGGCACCTGTAACCCTAACTGCAAGGGTTCTGTCAGACAACCAGTTATCTGTCCAACACACAATGTAAGGATGCATATTCAGTTTTACAAGTTTGTCAACAAAGCCTACATGAAAAGTAGTGTCAAAAGTCTTGTTCAGGTCCAGATATGCTGTAATTACTGCATAACTGCCAAGAGATTAGGCAATTTAGAAAATTGGATTTGTCTCTAATATGGCTTACGAGACAGTGGGAAGAAGGTGGCAAGGACGTAAATAATACAGCAATTAAAAATGTGATGATGGGTGAATTAGCTACAGTGCATAAATTAGGCACAGTTAAATCCATGCATATGATGAGCTTGTCTGTACCAGTTATGAGAAAGTCTTTAGTACAGTGCATTTTAAACATGTTATGAAATCAAAGAGCACTAGTTAATATTGTACTGTCTCCTGATGCTTGTGTTACTTATTTTTATGCACAAAGAGCACCCCATCCCTTTTCCAACACCACATGTGCACTGTATTTCCCACGTCTACTCTTGTATGAAATACAGTGCATCTGATCAAAACTAAGTTTTTGTTTTTGAAACTAAAGATCCTTTCAGGTGCCCTCTATGAAGCTGAGCAGTAAGAGGCTATGTAGCGAAGAAGATACACAGGTCTATGCTATGATTAATTTCTTGTATGTTAACATCAGGGCTTAGTATTTATCATTGTCTTTGCTGTCAGTGTGTAATTAATATTACCTGTCCAGGTACGGCAGGCCGAACAGCCATGTCAGCATGTCTCTGTTATAAGGTTGGACATAGTACATCAGCAAAAAAATAGCCTAACTGTAGTTTCTTGTGACAGTAGAATCATATATCATATATAACACCCATGTGGACCCAGCCTGTCCTCATATCCCATTCTGTCTGTCCCAATATGTGCATTCAAGTCTCCCATTACTAATACCATTTCCTGTTGTCCTGCTTTATCTAGTAGATCCTGCAAATGCTGTCTGAATGTAGTCTTTTTCTCACTGTCACAACCCTGCTGTGGGACATAGTCTGTGAGATATTGCTCTATCTGTATTACACTTAAGTTTGATTGCCATAAGTCTGTCACTAATTATTTTTTTAATTACTTTTTTTTATTTTAAAACAATAAATAAATCAGTTATAAAATATCAAATAACTGTTTACATAGGTCCACAGCTGATCAATACATTGAGATTATGCATCAGCAACAATTAATATTTTTCAAGAAAGTATTTAACCTTAAGATAAGATTTATATGAACATGTAATATTAGAAGCTCTCATTTTTACGGTATGCAATTCACTACTGCAAACAATTTTTGGCATGTCAATAAATTCAATACTAGAGGGGGGAACTTTACTTTTCCAATTTTTAGTAATTACGTTTGTGGCTACAGAAAGAATAGGTCAACAAGAGGCACTTGGGTTTTTGGAATTATCTCAGGAATTGGAGCATTAAATAAAACGAAACATTAAGAAATATTACATCTATCTGACCATAGAACTTGAATAAAGTTATTAATTTCTTTCCAAAAAGGGGAGACAACTTCACATCCCTATACCATATGCGTCCAATCAGATATTATTTCAGAATCACATCTCCAATATTTAATTCTGTTTGATTTATACATAATTGTAATTTTGTGAGCAGTATCAAAAGCTCTGTAAAAATTTCCAAGTGGAAATTTTCCAGTATAATGAAGATATAGATTTATCTGTAGATGTTAATATTAATTTCTTGTATACTTCAGAGAGTTCTTCATTATTAATTTTTGAGATGTAGTTCCAGTATGAATCGTCTAAATATGTGAAATCTAACTTAAGAATTTTATACATTTGTGACGAAAATGATTTATTTTTCATGGCACTGCTGGAAATGAAGGAACTTAAATGGCAGCTCCTGCTGGGAGCTGACTCAGCCCCTGGCCTCAATTAACATATTAATATTAAATGTGCACTGCATTGACTACGTTAAAAACAGAGTGGTTTTGTTTTGTTTGGTTGAAAGACTACTCTAGGGGAACAGGGGTTTTGCTAAATGAATGACACACTGAGTTGTGGACTTCTAGAGATTTCCTGGGTTGCTTTTAAATATTGGATTTCAGCCCCAGTGCTTACTTTGGTTTCAGTGATTCCCCTATACTGTTATTTCTGAACATCTTAAATTATTATTGTCCTTTATTTATTTAATTTAATTTGATTAGTTAATTAAGTCACAATGATAATGTACATTTTAATGCTGACATCTCTTGGTAATCACAGCATTTTTTATGGGTTGGGTTATTTTATTGCTGAGTCTTATGATTGGCCCTTTGACATTCTATCTCTTTATGACAGGTTGGTATTTTTTTGAATTACAGAATATCAAGTGTGTACAACTGATTACGCTGCGTTTATATATTTGTTTCTGAAGAAGTCTTATCCATCAATAAAAGATGAAAGCCCTAAAACACTAGTTCATCTTACGTGCTTTTTTTATTTTTTTTTTGTTTTATAGTTCGAGATTCATTTCTCGTGGTCAGGGTGTTTTAAGTTATTTTATTATAGCTTATCTTCTTAGTCTCGCATGTTGTCAGTTATGTAATAAACATATATATATATATATATATATATATATATATATATATATATATATAGGGTGAGTGAAGAGGCAAAAATGCAATCATCCGATCACAATCTTTCTTTTATGCAGTATCAACTTTTTAAAGCCGGTGTTACATTTGCTGTCAAACTTGAGTGCTGTTATGTTCCGTGTGTGGTCTAAACTCTAGCATCCGCTTGTTACATTATAGAAAGCACTTTGATACAGTTTAAAGTAAGAAAAAAGGAAAAACTTCTTTTTTCTTTTAATTAAAACCTGCTCTGTGCAGATAGAGTATAAACTGTAGCAACTATTGGCTACATTGGTAGCAAACAGTTTGCTACAGTTTAAAATGAGATTTTTTTAACTGAAAAGTGCACCCTGTATTGGTCTGTGCAGGCACATTATGAACTCCTAGATCTAAGCATAATAAGTCACTCATTTACAGTACAGAGACTGGCTTATGACAGTGAAGTTTTTTTTTTTTTTTTTTTTTGCTCTTAGAGATGAGAGAGTGAGGTGTTGGTGTATAGTACCTACCCATTGGGTACTCTTTTCAATCGTAGTCTAAGTACTTCCTTCATCTGAGCTGAATGGAAAACAGCCACTGTTATTCCCTTGCACAAAGGTGGCGCTTCCACTGACCCCAGTAAGTATAGACCTGTTAGCCTGACTAGCCTTACCTGCAAGGCCGTGGAGCGAGTCATCATGGACCTTGTCAAAAGACAGTCATCAAGGCCCTGGACGAGGGGAAATCTGTGTGCACACCCTACCTAGACTCAGCCAAGGCTTTTGACACTATCCCCCACTCACGCATCATTGACAAACTCACCCAGCTATTTATCAACCCTTATGTCCTTAGATAGGTCTCTAACTGGGTCATTGATAGAACCCATATAGTTAAAATTGGGGAATCCACCTCCAACAGCAGACATGTAACCAGTGGTGTTTCACAGGGATTATTTCTAGGACCTCTACTATTTGGAATCTATTTCTCCAAAGTACAAGCAAAAACTAAAAGTCTGTGGCTGACAACGTTCGCTGATGACTGCAAATTGGGGGTGGTCATAGAATTTCCAAATGAAGTCAACATCCTACAGGAGGGTCTTACACAAACAAATGATTGGTGCCAGAGTAATGCCTTAAACTCAATGCAAACAAATGTACTATCATACCTTTCGGTAAGAGCGATGTTCCTGCTAACTACCACATCAGTAGTAACACCTTAACTATGCACTCAGTGGTGAGAGACCTGGGCACACATATTGACAGCAACCTTACCTTTGACCACCATGTCTCCACAGTGGTGAGAAGGGAATTACATATTGTTCATCTCATAAGCGAGGGCATTCCCTCCAGATAAAAAAAGTTATAACCTCCCTGTAGTCTTCTCTCATCTGGCCAATAATTGAGTACAATGCCTCTGCTGGTATGTACCTTTCCAAGCTCCTGCAGCAATTGAGGAAGCATAAAGGTTCCTCACAAGGAAAATTGTAGATCTTCCACATCTGTTGTATGTGGATCATCTGAAATTACTGTCACTTTATTCTGTTTCATGCAAGATAATCTTTAACCCTGCTTTATTGGAAATCCTGCGAATCCATAAGTCCAATGGTACATTGGTTACTCGCGCTAAAAAGCTTAACCTGGTATGTGACATAAATAGAACTTGCTGCAGGGGACAGCTTTGTCTTTTAGAGGTTACCACACCGTTGGAACAGACTCCCACTTCATGTCAAACAGAGCACCTCATTGGCTGTCTTCAAAAGCAATTTGGATGATTGGATGGGTGACCTTAAATTCACCTCAGGGGTTCTACCTGTTTCCCTCTTGGACAGGGGTAGTAGGTGCTGATCATGGAAATAAGGGTAGAACTTGGCTACACTTGTAAGGGTCCTAGGGGCATTAGCCTAGTACCTTCCTATGATCCTATAATACACACACGCACATGTTATACTTAACATTTCTTTACCAGGAAAGTCTGACTAGGACAGAGCCTATTTTCACTGGAGGCCCAGGGAGAAACGCGGCAGATGCATATCTTTGTGACGTGGGAGGAAACTGGAACACCCAGATGAAACCCACACAAATGCAGGGAGGAAATGCAAACTCCACACAGAAGGCAGCCCAGCCAAAAATTGTACCAGAGAGCTTCTAGCTGTGAGTTAATAGTGCTAACTGCTACACCAGTGCACCATTTGCACACATACATACTTATATAGATGTAGATAGATATATGGATATAGATATACAGATATGTTTTATGAGGGTCTCCTGGTTAAATTCATTGTTTATTTTAGATTGTTTTTTTTTATTTCGTAGTTATTGTTGTATGTTTTTACTAGTTGTTACTAGATTTTATCCTGTCTGTATTTTGGGTTACAATGTTTAGTATCTTATGGTACATGTTTGCTTGGTCTGTCTGATTGTACCTCTATGACCTGTGACTGGTAAGAAACTGATTTGAAGAATGCAGCATATATTTAGTAGCAAGGCTTCAAGATTTAGGAGGGCTGGTGGTATTCAATATCTTCAAAGAGACCCAGCTGTGAATGTTCTGTCCTTTGAGGAACCACATATCAATGCTGTAAATGGCAATGATGGGATTGCAGGCTGTAATGATGTGCTAATGGGTTGGACTTGTATTGTACAGAAACCTATTCATACAAATTCAAAGTTCAGCACTTAGGATTGCTGTTTACCATTTAATGGGATTGCTGTTGCACACCAGTGGCCTCCTGATGAGACAACTTTGGGTGCAAAGATACTTTGTGCTTAATATTTAAATTATTGCTGGCTTTGTTTTCATTTCATTTAATTAGCAGCTTAAATGATCAGTTGTTTAAAATGTCTTCATTGATTCAATGCATTTATTTATTTATTTTACTTTATTTACATGGTAATGCATTCATCACAAAGGACTAATTTTAGGCATTGCCTGGGAACATAATTTGGAGAATGACGATTAATTTTCTTCTTTTTTTCTGGGAGGTAGGGTGTTGGTGGCTATGTTTTTTTTTTTTAGGAACTGGTAATTTTCAGTTTCTACTGAAGTCAGCTCAGTTGAGGACTTACAGTCACAACAAAACATTACAGGAGACGCTAGTACATTTATTATTATTATGTACAATTTATTTTTGCTGATGACGGTAGGCTTATGAATAAGACTCAGTAGGCTTTATAGAAGGTGGGCATAGGAGTGCTGGTACTGCTGTGGCAAGTTGAAAAGATTATGGCTGTGGATGGTCATGTTGTATATAGACTTTGTGAAGGTCATTTGGAGATTAAATCAACTGCAGAGAGTGGATTTCACCTGAAATGCTTATACCACACAACTGGACATACAGGTAATTGTACATTTTTATATATAGGGCTAATTTAAAGTGTTGTTACAGCATTTTATGCTTTAAGTAGTGTTTTTTTATTTATCACAGGTTACCAGTTTTAATACACTTTCATGCGAGCATTTATTTTAGGTTACCAGTTTTACTACACTTTAATGTGAGCATTTATTTCAGTGTGTACTTGCTACTTTCCCCCAGTGTATCCTATTTTCTTTAGTTCTATTTATTTTCTATTTTATGGTTAGTTATTTCAGTATGACAGTGTGCGAGTGTGTGTGTGTGTGTGTGTGTGTGTGTGTGTGTGTGTGTGTGTGTGTGTGTGTGTGTGTGAAACAGACACACATTTATATAATACATTTGAAAAAACACATACACACATGCATTTGGATGTTTAAAAGAGTCTTCTTGTGAGCCATCTGGCTATCCACCAGGTGATATAAAGGTTTACACCTAACTTCTTCAGTTTGTCAACAGTGTTCGAGTTGGGTATTGTGTCAAATGCCTTGGCCAGGAGAAGGTAGGCAGTGTGAACCATTTTACTCTCATCCATTGCTTTGGTGACCTTCTCAAAGAAGTCCACCAGGTTGAGTAGGTGAGAGCTGCACTTAACGAAACCCAACTGGGTTGGATCCAATGTCTGGAAGTTTCCTATGTAATTTCTGATCATTTATATGATAATTCCTTCCAAGGATTTGCATATGAGACTTGTGATATTTATGGGGCGGTAGTTTCTGGGGTCTGTAGATGGCCCACCAATGGGCAGATGGATGGCTGTTGCTGTTCACCATTCATTAGATACAGAGCCTGTTTGGAGGCTACAGTTTAAATAGCATTCCAAAGGGTCTGATAGGTCATGTTTCATGCTATTTAGAAGGCATCCTGGGCCCATCAATGCAGTTTCTTGGCCTTACAGAGGGCATTGAAGACCTGTTCCCTAGTGATAGCAAAGGGGGTTGTAGGATCATAGGATCATAGAAGATTACTAGGCTATTGACCCGGAAGCCATTCTAAGCCTAGCCGTTTCAACCCCATGTAATACCATAGAGGTACAAGTCATTACCCAAGATTGTATTTAGTGATGACTGCCATGTCCAGGAGGGATGTGGACACTATCCCAGGTAAGAATTTATGATGCCCCATCCACTCATTCAGGTTCCTCTTAAAAAGTATTATAGAGGTGCTCTGTTTCACATGAATTGGTAGCCTGTACCAAAGACGTGGCAGTCACTTGGAGATAAATCTGCCCCATTAGCATGTCCTATTTAAGTCACAGGCCATATTTAAGTTCCTGGAATGGGTAGCCCTAGAACCATTTGATTTATGAATATGCAGTAAGTTCATTATAGTTTCATAGGTGTGTACAAGGCTAATGGTCCTGGAGCCTTTACAAGCCTAGCCCATAGAAGTGCCCTGGCATCGTGCTGCCCAATGGTAGTTGCCAGTGTCTCTGTCAAGTAGACCCAGTGGAGTGATCCCTGGGGTGAACTTTCTATTTCCCATCCACTCATCAAGATTTCTCTTGAAGAGGGCCAGTGAGGTGCTCTGCTTGACATGTATGGGAAGTCTATTCCAGAGCATGGGCAGTCTCTGGGTTATGAACCTGTCCCTCCAGCATGTTCTGCTGATTGTGTTAATGAAGTTGAGGTCTTTGGAGCATGTGGTGCAGAGGGATTGGGATTTCTTTACATGTAGCATTCCTAACAGAGCTGGGTCAGACATGGCTTTGTAAGTCAAGCAGAGATTGCCTCTTAATAGACGATATGAGACAGAGAATAGCTGGAGTTTGTTGAGTCTGTCAGTGTACGTGTTTAAGGTCTATGATCCTCTTTGTGAGGTACTTTTGTGGCCTTTCCAGCTGTTGCATGTGTCTTATGAGGTACACTTCAAATGGGGCATCATACTCGATGATTCGCCTAATAAGGGAAGAGTAGAGAGAGAGATGATGACCTCTTTCTTCCTGGATGCAAAATCCTTGGTAATGAGATGTGCCACATAGAAGGACTTTCTGACCACAGTAGCAATGCGGTGGTTGAAGGAAAGTTTGCTGTCAACCTTTGTCCCAAGATCTCTTATAATGCCTTCACTGTTCAGTGGGCTCCCATCAACTTGGTAATTAGTGGGAACTGAGGTTTTCCCAAAGAGGATGAGGACACATTTTTTGGCATTAAGCTTAAGGCTATGGTTTCGACACCAGTCATTGGTCTCAGTGAGCCCTTTCTGTAGGATGTCTACATCACTTGGGGAGTTAATAATCACTCCCAGCTTGCAGTTGTCTGCGAACTTGGTCAGCCAGAGTCCCTCCGTGTTGGCCTGGACTTCTGAGAAGTAGATGCCAAACAGGAGAGGACCCAGGACCAATCCCTGTGGGACTCCGCTCGTGACTGGTTGGCAGTCTGACTTGGAGTCTGCTACTTTCACACTGTGGGTTCTATCTGTGAGCCAGTTTGCAACCCACCTTGTGATATAGAGGTTGATGCCTAGCTTGGTGAGTTTATCAATAATTCCTGAGTGGGGAATGGTATCAAAGGCCTTGGCCAAATCGAGGTAGGCTGTATGAACTGCCTTGCTCTCATCCACAGCTGTGGTGACTGACTCAAAGAAGTCAACCAGGTTGAGCAGACATGATCTACCTTTCACAAAACCAAATTGCGTGGGATCTAGAGTTTGGAGATTTCCTATATCTTTGTTAATTAGGTCCATGATGATGTGCTCCATAGCCTTACATATCAGAGTCGTCAGGCTAATGGGATGATAATTCCCAGGGTCTGTAGTCGCTCCCCCTTTATGAAGAGGGATGACTGTAGCAGCACGCCATTTGGTAGGGACAAAGCCTGAGGTGAGGCTGTGATTGAATAGGGCACACAGATGTTGTGCCAGTTCACTTTGTAGTTCATGTAGAACATATCCAGGGATATTGTTGGGTCCCATGGAAGCTGTATTCTTGGCCTTGGACAATGCAGCTTTAACCTGTGCTGCAGTAATGCTGGGTGTCTGACATTCCTCCGGTATTGTGATTGGTCCTTTATGGGGGGAGAGAGGGGTAAAGTTGGCACTGAATCTGTTGGCCAGTATGTTGACAATATCTGTTTGCTCAGTATAGGAGGTACCATTGTGCAGTAACTCAGAGCAAACCTGGGTATTGCTGTGGAGATTTTTGATATAACTATAGAAGGCTTTGTGGTTGTTTTTAGTGTCTGTTGCAATTCTGCCTTCATAGATGGCTTTGGAGGTTTTGATGAGGGAGCTCAACTTTTTGTTGAAGCTAATAAGGGAGTTTTTCCAGTCTTGGGACTTCACCTTTTTCTGCAACAGTTTCTTCCTTCTGTTGTAGAGTTTATTAATGGCAGTGAACCATCAGATTGGCTTCCTTTTTTGGTGGAGAGCATCTTGGTTCTGTTGGGTATGGTTAGTTCCATGCATTTATGTACGTGTTCGTACAGTGCATTGGTGTATGATTTGGCAGTCAATCATCTATTTTCCATTAACATGGGTGTGTGAAGTTAGCCACCTCTGTTTTTAGGAGCTCAAAGTCAGCTTTAGAGAAGTTTTTCATGGTGGTTACTTTTGCGGGGGGGTATGGGTGAGATGTGGATTTCCATGGTGATTAGTTTGTGGTCGGATCTAACCAGGGAGGAATTAACTATTGGTGTAGAGCAACGGCTGCCCATGTTAGTAATAACCAGGTCAAGGATGTTGCTTCCGCTACTGGGGGTAAAATGAGCTGGTCCAGGGCAGTGGAATTGATGAATTCCAGGAAGTGTTGTGCCAGTGTATAGGTGCATGAGTAGTTTTCCCAGTGGATGTAGGGGTAGTTGAAGTCACCTAGTATGAGAGTGTTGGGTTGGACCCTAATAGTTTTCAGGGTGCTTAGGAACGTGAAGCGAGAGTCTTGGGGCATGGTTGGGGACCTATAGCAGGCTACGACCTGAATCGCCGTCTTACCCAATGTTAGTTGTACCAGAAGTATCTCAGATGCGTTATGCTGGGCTACTAGTTGGGAGGTGTGTATATCCTTTATGAATATGGAGACACCACTGCCTTTGGAGAGTCGTTCCATATTCTGGGGCCAAAAGGTATGGAATGAGTAATAACCTGGTAGCAGAGGGGTGCTTTCTGCTGCTTTAAACCAGGTCTCTGTTACAGCACAAATGTCGATGTTCTCCATTTTTAGGAGTGCTTCGAACAAGTGCATCTTGAGATTTAGACTTCTAGCATTGAGCAGCATGAGTCTCAGATTGTATTTATTTATAGTTGTTATGATGGTAATTTGGTCTTTGGAACATCGCCTAAAAAGGCACTATAGGGGTGGCAAGAGCCACAGCCAGTATCCGGAAACCCAGGGGTGACAGATGCAGGCCATCTCTGGCAAAGCATCGAGGTCTTTCAATCATGTCATCCCAAGCAGACAGATACTGGATCCCCTTAGAATGACACCAGAAACTTAGCCAGTTGTTGAAGTCAATCATTTTCTGCTTGTACTGCGGTATCATTCTGGGCGACGGTAGGATGCTGCTCAGGGCTGGGGTCATAAGGCCCTGGGCCACATAATCCAAGAGCTCCTCCATGTCTCTTTTCATGTAGTCCAGGGAGGTGCGTCTCAGGTCATTCACACCCACATGGATAGTGACAGAGTCATAATTGTACTTGTTGTGGAGTGACCTGAGTGTGTGTATGTGTCTGATTGTGGTACCTGATAGACAGCTGACTGTTACCTTCTCCTTATTCAACTTAGTGAGTGGGACATCAGTGTGCCTCACTATTGAGTCACCTATGATTAGTGTATTGGGAAGCTGTTTTGCCTTAGGGTCTTAGGTTGAGGGGCACACTGTGTAGGTGAGCTATTTGTCTTGTGCTTTGTGCTGTGTTGTGGTGGTCGAGTGCGTTTCTGCCTTGGAGGTCTCTGCTGTTTAGGTAGATTTCTATTGAGATCCTCCTCGAAGGTGGTTGTGTGGTTTGTATTTTTATGTAAGAGCTGTGATGGTGGATGTTCTGGAGAGCTATGTGTTGCATGTGGTGTGGTGCAGGTGTTGACCTTCTCCTCTTGACCAGCTGTTCCGGTCTTGGCTTGAGAGTGTATGGCTTCTAATTTGGATATATAGGTGCATCTCTCAAAAATCTGAGTGTTTTAGAAGTTAGAGGAGAGGGTTGTCTGTGTACATGAGGCAATTGCTACACTGCCTCAGAATGCCCAAGTTCCCCAGGTTAATAGGAGAAAGCACAGGGGAATGACCTTTAGACATGCCAGGAGGGATGGTCATTATTACTAAGTACTGGAGCTCTTTCCTTATATGTTCCTTTTACAGGAAAAGTTTCATTCAAAGTGTCCGAGTCTGTACAGAGCACTGCCAAACACTTGAGGGGAAACTAATACGTAGACCCTGAAAATGTAAGGATGAAGTATTTAGGCAGATATTCTAAAGTTAGGAAGAAATCAAGCAGTACTTACTGAAAATAAAGAAATATCTTGTCAGGAATGATGAAAAGAGGGGAGTCGCATGAACGGTACTGCCTGGCTACTATTAATGCTGGTCTCAGCACAGCTTTACTCTGTTGGGATACAATACTCATCTGTGGTGCAGATTGTGGAGCAGTGGTGGCCACATGGATCTCCTCCAGAAGACATGTCTTGTGCTTGGTCATCGGCAGCCACCAGTCACTGATGCTTGGTGGATATGGAGGTAGTCCCCTAATATACTGTAATATACTGAATCCTCTTCAAGAAGGAACTACCCGGTGACTATTTTCGCGCAAGTGGCGTGCCTGAGCGTTCTACTAGCAATTGCCAAAGGTTATTAGCAAACATTTTACCTGCTTAATGTTAGCGCTGACCTGGGTCAAACAAGCACGTTTAGACTGCCCCCTTTATCCATTCTTTCAAGCCAAATAAAAAGTAGTAAACAGAGTAAACAACTCTAACTAAATTACATTCTCCCTGGTACTTTTAATTTCTCCCCCATAGCTAACAAAAACGGAGGATAGTTACTAAGTACATACCTGTAGTTGGTGTTAGCCTGTTAACTCCTCCCCATTTACTGATGTAAGTGAGTTTACAAGTACACCTCAGATACCGCCATTTTCAAACTCCCGGTGCTTCCTGACCCAGTCGGCAGCCTGCAGCTACTCTCCTGGTACGTTATCTGTTTGTACTAATTAAACTGTAAAGCTGTTATTTGTCTCTGGATTAGAATTCAGTACAAGATATTGAGTTAGCTGTAAATGTGGACTATCTCTCAAGATTTATGCTTATTGAAATGTTATCTGTTGTTTAGTGGTTTGCGACATAACTGCCTTTGCAGCAAAGTTAAATATCTACTCTGTAGAGTGTACAAACCAGGTTTAAAGCGTGCTTACTATGTTTATTTTCAGCGAACTATGTATTAGGAGCTGAATTGCAATCTGCCGCAAGAATAGAATAGCATGCACAGATTGTTGCTTTGAACTGTTTGGAGAAATTGAATCTTAAATGGTGTTTCCTGATAAGTCTACTTGTGTGTTTGAAATGGATGTTAAATGCCAGCTTGAACAGTGGTCGGTCTAATTATCAAAAATATTTCTCACTCTAGATCTGCTTTAATTTCTAGGTAGTCCCCTAATATACTGTAATATACTGAATCCTCTTCAAGAAGGAACTACCCGGTGACAATTTTCGCACAAGTGGCGTGCCTGAGCGTTCTACTAGCAATTGCCAAAGGTTATTAGCAAACATTTTACCTGCTTAATGATAGCGCTGACCTGGGTCAAACAAGCACGTTTAGACTGCCCCCTTTATCCATTCTTTCAAGCCAAATAAAAAGTAGTAAACAGAGTAAACAACTCTTACTAAATTACACTCTCCCTGGTACTTTTAATTTCTCCCCCATAGCTAACAAAAACGGAGGATAGTTACTAAGTACATACATGTAGTTGGTGTTAGCCCCGCTCCGCTCGCTGCGCTCGGGCTCACTACGGTCCCCTCCCTGCCCCCAAATCTCACCCGCCCCTACTACGTCTAAATTTATCTGGGTGGTACCACACCCCTATTACAACAACCTATCAGGTGATCCATATGGCTACACCCACCATACTCTGACCCTCCCACCCAGCACATCTGCTCTTGTTTTCTTTCTTGTCTTCTCTACTACATTTTATCTGCCTTCTTTATCCCTTATACTCTGTCTAGGAAATTTGAATCCTATAGACCATACACCTCTCTCTCACTATGTTATTTCATCCCTTATTTCATTTCCTACTAATCACCTATGTACTCACCCTCTATGAGTACCAAACACTCACGGGCTGTCAGTACCCAAAAGGCCACACTATTACTCTATCTGTACAACAATCCTCCTTAAGTCATGCTAATATTATAGAGTCATACTCAACGTCCTACTCTCATTTCCAATGTACTAAACCTAGGCCCACTAGCTCTAGATCTAAGCATTACCACAAGCTCTTAAACAAACTTCTGAAACTCCTCTCAAGGTACAGTCCTAGTCTCACTCTCAGTGGGGATATCCATCCCAACCCAAGCCCTGCCACATCTAATAAAAACAACCCTCCTTCATGTAACCTAAACTACACAACTCTAAACAGTAGACTAGCTAACTCTCTCCTGGTCTGTCACCTCAATATTAGGAGTGTTAATAATAAAGTACATGAACTACACGCCCTACTGGAAGCCCACTCCCCTGAGATTCTCTGTTTAACTGAGACCTGGCTCAAACCTAGCACTACTGACAATGAAATAGTTCCACCCGGGTATAATATACACAGGTTGGATCGTGCTACCAGGAAAGGAGGGGGGGTAGCAATACTTTACAAATCAGAATTAAACATAGCCATAAATCCTATCCAACCACCTATAATTAACAACTCAGAAATTCTTGCTACCAGACTCCAACTTAATAAAAAAAATGCATTAACATCATCTGTATGTATATCCCTCCAGGTTATAATATACCAACACTTGAGGACACCCTACACTGGCTCTCAAGTCACTATCCCCAAGAAACCTTATTGTTTGGGGACGTTAACATAGACTGGAGCACATGTTCCCCAGAGTCACCTACTACACACATTAACCTGCATGCATTCTCTCAACTCATATCTAGCCCCACCAGACTTGGTAAGTTAAATCATAAAGATAGTCTACTCGACTGGGTACTCACAAATAGTAGCCCCCAACTATATACCGCTGGTACCCTCCCTGCTGATCTTAGTGTCCACCTTCTCACCTATATAGTTAAACAAAAATCAATTATCTTGCAGACGCCCTTACTGAGAAAAGTTAGAAACAAAAATGACTTTGACCCTGCTAAATTTCAGCGGGAACTTAGGTCCTGCAACTGGTCAATGCTCATACATCTCCCACTAGATGATGCAGTCAATTATTTCAACAACAAATTCCTTGAAATCCTGGACTGGCATGCACCTGCCCGCTTAAAGAGAACAAAAACAAAAAAATGCACCTTGGCTAACTAAAATATCTTATCAAAAAATCAATAATAGAAATAAACTATGGGCCAAATGGCAGTCCACTAAACTCCCCATAGACCATGTTACATGTCGACAAGCTAGGAATGACACCAAAAGATCCATCCTAAATGATAAAAAACAGTACTATTATAATCTACAAACAGCTTACCAGAATAAACCCCAGAAATTTTAGGCTGGTCTGAATAATCTTCTTCGCCCTGGTAAAAGTACAACCCCTACCCCAGCTGCTACTTGTGACAAATCCCCTGAGGATGTCTCAAACAGTTTTAACCACTTCTTTACTGAAACTATTCAAACCCTAGCCAATCAATTACCCACTAGCTTTCCAGATCTTGATAATGCCAGCCATCTAAACAAACCCACTTTCAGTTTCCAACCAGTACCCACCAGCTATATTCGCAAACTAATTAAAAAATTGAAGCCCACTACACTCTCCGCTGACCAACTCCCTGCTGATTACCTTCAAATATCAGCTGATGCCATTGCCTACCCAGTCTCAATACTCATCAATCGGATCATAGCTGAAGCCAAAATTCCCACCATTTGGAAGATATCCTATGTTATCCCACTACATAAAGGTGGTTCCTCCACTGAATTTTCTAACTATAGACCAATTGCCATACTTTCTCCACTCGCAAAAGTCATGGAAAAATGCATACAAAAACAACTTATGGATCACCTACTCCTGAATCACCTTCTAGCTGACACCCAACATGGTTTTCGCCCACATCATAGTACTACCTCTGCCCTCCTAGCCTTTACCAATGCCATAAATACCAACCGTAACAATGACCACATTTCTTCAGCCCTCTTTTTGGATCTTTCTAAGGCCTTTGACATGGTGGATCATCAACTTATGATTCAGACCCTGCAGTCTTATAGGCTCGACTGCAAAGCCCTTCAATGGTTTACCTCTTATTTCAGTGGGAGGCAACAGGCTGTTATCTGGCAGAATAAGCTCTCCATCCTACTACCCACCACCTTAGGAGTCCCACAAGGCTCCATACTTGGACCCCTTCTCTTCTCCATCTTTATTAACAACCTTCACACTGTCATCCTTAACGTTAACTGCATCCAATATGCAGACGACTCTACCCTGATCTGCTCAGCTACATCCCCTAATGCGCTGGAATATTCCACCCAGTCCACCTTTAATATCATAGAAAGTTGATTCACTGAACATCGATTGTTGCTAAATCCCAAAAAAAACAAACTGCTACTATTCACTCCCACACCAAAATCTTTTACCTTTACTCTCACAGTAAAAGCAAAGGATGGGACAATTATTACCCCTGAACCCTCAACCAAACTTCTGGGTGTCATTATTGATAACAACCTAAAATTTGACCTACACGTGAACCAAGTGATCAAAACTATCAACAAAAAACTTGGGTCACTATACAGAATAGAAGCCTTCTTAACCCCTTCTGCCAAGATTACCATTGCTCACACACATTTACTCTCTACTCTTCTATATGCTTCTCCTCTTCTCTCAAATGTAAACAAATCCGTTCTTAACAGACTTTCCACCTGTTATAATCATATTGCCAGGTTTGCCACTGGCTTGCCTTATAGGACCCACCATTGTTTCAATCTCTTACAACTGGGCTGACTTGAGCTTCCCAGCCTTCTCCAGTTCAACCTACTAGTTATGGCCAAGAAAATTCTTATTTATCCTGAGAATACCCCTGCCCTAAAAAATATCATCACCCCCTACTGCAATTCAAGACTACTACGATCCTCAAATAAACTGCTAATCCAAACAATAAAAACCTGTAATGCAGCTGGTGACCTCCTCTTTGCTAACACTGCCGGCAGAATCTGGAACCTACTACCAGCAGATATTACAATGCTCACTACTCTAACTGCATTTAAAATCAAACTTAAAGAACATCTGGCGCTAAACTGGGTCTGCCACTGTATCAAGCTGGGACAACCTAAAACTCTTTTTGTTATTGGTTTCCTCAACGTTACTAATAACCTACCACCTCTTTCTATCTTAACCAAGAAATTATCTTTTACCAATGAAAATATCCTCTATCCTTGTATAAATCAATTTGTATAATGACTGTTTTCTATTACTATTGTTATAAAGCTGTTGTTTTTTCTTGGAGCTTTTCTCCCCGGGCCTCCGCTGAAAATGGAAATAACTCCAGTCGGACCATCCCGGTTAACAAATGTAAATAAATAAATAAATAAATCTACGTTCCGCTAACAAAATGTTGATTTACACTTCCTTATCATATAACTCAGCAGGCGACTCCATATTTTCTAACTCAGTTGGTAAAATATGGAATCAATTGCCACAAGACCTTACAACCCTAACCTCTCTCCCACTATTTAAAACTAACCTAAAACATTTCCTCTCTAACCACTGGTTATGCTCTTGTACCAACCCTGACTAACTGTTATTCACTAATTTTCCTGTTTCATTTAAAACAGAATATTCTGAACTATAAACCTCTTTATGTAACTCTCTATTAACTAATCTTTCCTCTTAATTTCTAACATTATCATTCCTGAGTACCACTTTCCATGTTCGATTCTTTAACTAACTTTTTAACGGTACTTTCTTTAAATTATGTTTTGGTATTTGTAAATTTTTACAAATCAAAATATGTAAATTGTAAACTTTTGTTAATCTGAGGATGCATCATTTTATATTAATGTTATTTTCTAATAGTTGTACGATATATCTCTGTGCTTTTTTCCGAGGATGTTTTCAATATGTTTTTAATATGTTTTTAAGATGTTTTTTTACTGGAGCTTTTCTCCTCAGGCCTCCACTGAAAATGGACATGTATCCAGTTGGATTAGCCCGGTCAACAAATGTAAAATAAATAAAAAATAATAAAATACTCCTTTGCTTCTTCTCTCCCCAGAAGCAAAATGTTAGCACCAATGCCAAGAAGAGAAACAGGCCACAGCCTGTTTGGTGATCTACAGTCTTGTCCCAGATGATGCAAGGGTCTGCAGACTTGTAGCCTTTTTCTGATAGATGCCTCAAATAACAACCAGACCAATCAGGTACGTTAAGCACAGACACTCACTCTCCAACCAGAAAGAGTCATGAATCAATGCACTCTGCTCCTACTCTCACCAGGATCAGAATATAAGCACAGATTCTAAGCTGTCCCCTATAAAGCAGTTATTAAGCTTTTTAGTGATCAGAAGTCTTCAGGAAGTAATGTAACTGCACTCCCTCTCTCACCAGAAGAAAACAGAAGCACTAATCCCAAGATGACTACTGAGAGGCAGAATGTGGGCTCTCCAATAACTGGTGCTCTTGCAATAGATGCTTAAAGATAAGATGAAAAAAAAATGGTTTATCTTAAACACTGCAGTGTGCACTAGATGAGTTATGTGTGAAAGTAGGTAACTTAAGTTTTACCTGTCAAAAATGTTAAATTTTAGTGGACCATCGGTATTTTTAAAACAGCAAGATAGATTGAAAGGGAGTGGTCACTTTTGTATTCTGGTACTATGGAATACAGTAGGATGGCTAATAAATTTAAATAGTTGAAGGGGAGTGATTTCACAAAATGATAATTTTGTGCTTACTCTCACCAGCCAGTAAAAGCAGAGAGGAAATGAGATATATGGTCAAACTAACATAAGGGGAAAGCAACTAGGGTCTTGGGTTGTTCTGTAGGCCAGGTATAAGTCTCCCCTACGAAGTCTATATGATATGAAGTATAGCAACAGGGATTTCAGTTAGTCGATGTAAGACACATGCTGGATGCCCTTGATCTTCATTGTTAGAAACCTCTGAGGTCTCTCTAATTTCTGTAGGTGCTTAGTACGGTACATACGAAATGGGGTGTTATACTCAATTATTGGCCAGATAAGTGCTGAGTATAGGGGGGGGGTTATAACTTCTTTTGCTCTCGAAGCAATGCCGTCACTAATCAAGTCAGCTACATGGAAAGCCTTCATTACAATGGCAGACACATGGTGATCGAAGTCAAGCTCACAGTCAACATGTGATCCCAGGTCCCTTACCACATCATGGGTACTTAGGGTATTGTTATTTACGTGATAGTGTGAAGTGACATTGTTTGTGCCAAAGGGAATAATGATGCATTTCTTCACATTTCAGTTTGAGACCGTGACTAATACACCAGTCATTGGTCTGTTTGAGACCATCCTGGAGTATACTGACATCATTTGGGAATTTAATGACTGCACCTAATTTGCAGTCGTCTGCAGAATTGGTCAGCCACAACCATTTAGTTTTGACCTGAACTTCTGAGAAGTATATACCAAACAGTAGGGGGCCCAGCACTGACCCCTGTAGCACCCCACTGGTAACAGGTTTGCTGGTTGATGTGGAGTCACCCACTTTGATACTGTGTGTCTGGTTTATGAGCCAGTTGGCAGCCCATCTTACAATGAAGGGGGTTGCATTCAGTTTGCTAAGCTTATCATTAATGACTGAATGTGGGATTATGACAAAAGCCTTTGCCAAGTCGAGGTATGCTGTGTGCACAATTTTCATCAGTGGCCTCGGTCACACTTTCAAAGAAATCCATCAGATTTAACAGGCAAGATCTGCCCATCACAAAGCTAAATTGGGTAGAATCCTGGGTTTGAAGGTCACCAATGTCTTTATGAGGTCCATAATGATGCATTCCATGGCCTTACAGATGAGGCTTGTCAGATATATGGGTCTGTAATTCCCCACGTCTGTAGCTAGGTCACATTTATGGAGGGGAATAACTGTAGCTGTTCTCCATTCCGCAGGAACAAAGCCTGTGGTTAGGCTATGATTGAAAAGGGTACTTAGTGGTGATGCTAGGTCATGTTTAGCCTGTTTATAAGAAGCCTAGGATGTCATCCTGTCCCATAGAGGCCATGTTGTTTGCCTTGGACAGGGCTTTGAGGACCTGCTCTTCAGATATGTGAGGTGTGGGGGGTGTTGGAGGAGGGTTTGTTGTAAGTTAGGAGTGAATAAGGGAGTGAAAGTTTTGCCAAGCCTATCCGTTAACAGGTTTGCTATCTCTGTGGGGTCAGTGTGTGTGATTCCATTGGCCACCAGTTCTGCACATGCTGTGGTCCCACTCTTTAGGTTACTTACATCGCTGTAAAAGGCCTTATGGTTATCCTTGGCAGTACTTGCTAGTTTCTCTCAAAGGAGCTCTTGGAGGATTGGACAAGTTGTCTTATTTGCCTGATAAGGATGAGGAAAGTGCTTTTCCATTGTTAGGGTCTTGTCTTTGTTTTCTTGGACAGCAGCTTTTTGCATTTATTGTAGAGTTTGATGCTAGAAGTCCACCATGGCAGCTTGATTTTACTTGGGGCTCTGGCTTTCATTCTATCTGATACAGCCGAGTTTATACACTTATGTAAGCGATTGTACAGAGCTATAGTGTAAGCTTAGGCGTAGTTACCACTTTCAGCTTGGGGTGGGACTTGGGATGCATTTATACCTTCAGCTAGGAGTGTATAGTTTGTCTTAGTGAAGTTTTTTAGCCTGATTTCACCCTTTGTGAGTTCTGGTGTTAGTGTCAGTTTGAAGGTGACTGATTTGTGGTCAGTTTTAACTAAAGAGGGTCCAATAGTTGCAGCAGTGCACCTATCTGACATGTTGTTGTTGAGGACCAGATCTAGAAACTTTGTTCCTCTTGTCAGGGTATGGACAATTTGCTCCAGGGCATTTGAATTCAGAAAGTCAAGGAACTTTTGTGCTAGCGAGTTTGGGCTAGAGTAGGTACCCCAGTTGATGGTGGGATAACTGAAATCCCCCATAACTAGTGTGTTCTGTAAAATTTGGATTGTCTTCAGTTTGGTTAAGTTGGCTTTGTGGGTGTTATGACCCATGCAGAGGAATCTATAACTGGCTAGGACTTGAATGGGGGTCTAACCCACTGTAACCTGGACCTGGAGTAACTCCATGGAGTTGTCCAATCTATCTAGATGTGAGGTGAATGTATCTATACAGATTGAAACACCGCCTCCTTTGGTTTTCACACATTCATTTTGTGATCTAAATGTGTGGAAGGTATTGTAGCCTTGCAGGGATGGAGTACTCTCTGAGGCCTTAAACCAGGTTTCTGTGATTGCACAGAAATCCATCTTCTAGTGATAGAAGTGCTTCCAGGCAGTGCAGTTTTTGGTTTAAGCTCCTAGCCTTTAGCAGCATGACAATTATTTTGTTCTGATTAGTTAATTTCATGCCTGTAATATTGTTTTCAAGACCCTGCTTATAAAAGGCACTATGGGGCAGGCAAGAGCCTTTGCCAGCAGCTGAAAGCCTAGGGGTGCCAGATGCAAACCATCTCTGGCAAAGCAGCAAGGTTTGTCAACCATGACTTCCCGGACAGACAGGAACTGGATCCCCTTGGAATGAAACCAAAAACTAAGCCAGATATTGAAATCAATCATTTTTTTTTATACTGTGGCATCATTTTAGGTGAGGATAGTATGCTGCTCATACCTCTCAGCTGTTCAGATTTTCACAGAAAGTCCAGATTTTTGACTCATATTTTTGGTCTGTTCCTCGTAACATTTGTGGTTTTCTGGGAAATCACTGGGATGATCTGAGGATTGAAGTCACTGAATAATGGCATACATTTTAGTTGCAGATTTCAAATCCTCCAGAAAATGTATGTTAAAACAAACCCTGTTGCTCTAGCAACTTTCTAAGTTTATAACAGCAATATTTAAAATATGTCCTTATTTTTGGGCCTTTGTCCCCCTATTTTGTTGGGCTTTGTCAGATTTCTTGCACTAAGAGCTTGAGAGAGATGATGCTGCTCAAGGCTAGGGACATACCTGCCTGTAACACATACTCAGAGAGCTCGACCATGTCTCTCTTCATATAGTACAGTGAGATACATCTCTGGTCATTCATACCAACACAAACTATGACAGAGTCACAACAGTAGTTGTTGCTGAGAGACCTTAGTGCATGCGTTATATGGCAAATCCTGGCAGCGGACAGGTAGCTGACCATGACTTTCTTCTTGTCGAACCTGGTGAGTGGGACATCCGTGTGTCTCACTACTGAGTCTCCAGTCAGAAGAAAACTAGCTTTTACTGCATGCTGACAAGGCTCTTTGAAAACCTTGTCTCTAGGTGAACAGGTGACTTACACAGTACTCAAATGTAAACAAACTCCTCCAGCAAAAAATCAGAGATAATGCCCCTTTAAACCATCTTCATTGGTCTCATTAATTACCTCTCTACCACCCATTCAAGCTGAAATTTCAATGGGTGCACAACACTCTCTGCAAAAGAAGCGCTTTTGTGGATCCAGAGAGCATTTGGTCCTTACTGTGTGTTGCCCTGACCTACTTGCTTCCTGTTCAGAGTATCATCACATTTCCTTAACAATATCTTGTGAATCCATAGCATGTGTTCCTTGTCACTTCTGATCTCCAGTGAGAAAAACAATATCTCCTCTCTCTCTCTCTCTCTGGTTATATTCTTTTATCTCCAACCCATGCACCCTTCAGCAGAATATGGTAAAAGTAAAAATGTACCTCACACATTTAATTCTAATAATAAATTACACACAATACTGAATTGTAGCCAAATGATGATCCATTGTGACAAAGATAAGATGGAGTCTCCATTACTGTGTAACTGTCTTGCTATTTATGCATTTAATCTTTTATAATCAGGGTGGTGGACCGATCCTAAGTCCATTAGTTATATGCGTAATGCACGTGATACTTTATTTCCTAAAATATTCAGTGGCCACTAGCCACCCCATAAAAAAAATTGTGTCACTGCATGGACTGTAGAATACAGTGATTTTTTTCAGTACATTCGTTTACTGTGCCAGTTTCCATGGAATCAGGTTTGCAAAATACTGTTGTGATGTAATTTAACAAATGTGGAGATGAGTAGAATGTCAGGAAATTACAGAAACAGCATGTCACAAGACAGCAGTTCTTCAGAAAGAAATGGGTACACAAAAGTAAGGTAACATAATGTCTTGTAGACATAATTAGTGTTAAATCAAAAGTAACTAGTAATAAAACACACTGAAATACTCAAGTAGTTTATGAAACTTACTTTGAAAACTTAGATTGAAAGTGTTTAATTAAATAAATCTTTCTACTGCTGGCAAACTAAATAAATAAATCTTACTGCAGGCAGAGGGGAAGAAATTTAGACTGTAAGTCCCTTCCTTTCAATTCTGCAGCCACGGTGGTGCAGTGGTTAGCATTCTCTGGTTCGATCCTCGGCTGGGGTGCTTTCTGTGTAGAGTATGCATGTCCTCCCTGTGGTCGCGTGGGTTTCCTCCGGGTGCTCTGGTTTCCTCCCACATCCCAAAGACATGCTGTAGGTGGATTGGACACTCTAAATTGGCCCTAGGTGTGAGTATGTGTGTGTGTGTGTGCCTTCAGTGGAAGGTTGGGCACCGAGCTGGCAACTCGACACCGTAAAACTCCACTGCCAATCATGAGCAGACAGGTGATCCGCTGTGGTGACCCCTAACCGGGAAAAGCCGAAAGAAGAAGAAGGAGTGGCAGTTACAGCTTTAACACCTCTGCAGTAGTGTGGGGGGAGGGGACTGTCATTTCATCAAGGATTACAAAAGAAAACCTAGAACAAAGGCCTACAGTTTAGCTACTTATCTGGCTGCAGCTGGATAACTTCAAATTATAGTGTAAATCAGCCTCTGATTAAAACATAAATGGGGGTGATTAGCAACAGAAAAGAAGCAGCCCTCTTACAGAAGGAATACAAACTGACAGTGAGTCACACATTTCCCGTTATATGTCAATGGCATGGAAATTCACAGTTACTTCCTTATGTCTGGCATGAGTCATAGAAAGAAGACTTGAAATGCTTTATGGGAAAGAGAAAACATTGAAGCCGAAGAAGATCACGTTGACATATCAAGCCCCATTGGTAGCCATGTTGTGGTAAACAGGCTAAAATTACAAATAAAGCACTTAGAGTGATTTTGAGGTGTTAAAATAGGTCTGGAAACAAAGATGACTGGAAAAAATCATTTATTTAAGTCCTAGGGTGGAGTTTTCATTTAATAACAATTTTTCTTTAGCAGAGCTTCTGACTCAAGTAGTGATGGCAGCATTTACTTTACTGTGGATTACTTCTGTCATATTTACTTTAAAAGTTTTCACATCCACTCAGCTGTCTTCTGCTAGCAGGAATTTGCCATTTGACAACATGTTTTGCCTTACACACTGCAAACTAAGAAAACTCTGGAACAAACCAACCCATCCAAAAGCAGGGTCTATATTATATTCTCGAAAGCAGACAATGTCGAATCTGACATCGTCGACACGAGAATATCGAACGCTCGGAATCTCGAGCGTGTAACTGGAAATCTCCGTAAGGGGAGATTTCCATTTACTGCAATGTAGTGCGGTCTCGGAGTTGGTATATTTAAGTAGCGGGGGGTGTGGGGGTGCAGGGTGGCTTGCCCCCCTGCTTAAAACCGTTAGGGTACTTTTTTCTTTTTTTGTCTTTTTATAAGGTCGATGTTTGAAGACATCGACCATATGGTGTCGACCATATGTTGTTCGATGTTTTCAAACGTCGATCTTATAATATATACACCAAAAGCAAGATAAAGCATGTCCATGGCAACAGATCCAAATTTTTATTAAATGCAAATGTTAAAAAATCGTAATATAAGTGCTTTCATCTAGTTTTATTATGATATATTTTGAGGGGGCATGTTCACTTAGGAGAATCCTAAATAAAAACTGGCAGTTACTTAGAGAGAGAATATCATACTTAGGATAAAATTGGATCCAGCCTCTAATATTGTGTATAGGAGGGATACAAATATTAATATGGTTTTGGAAGCAGTGAATAATAATAGGTGGATGGAATTGGAACAAAAAGGGACAATTAAATGTGGGAGATGCCATTATTTCAGATATTTGCATGAAGGAACAATGTTTCAAGTTAAGGGTAAATAGTATAAGGTTAATGAAAATGTTAGTTGAGAAACAAAGCAAGTAATCTACCTGACACAATGCACCCTCTGCCCATGATACTATGTAGGTAAAACGGATAGAAGATTGAGAGAAAGAATTTATGAACACCGATATAGTATCAGGAAAGCAAATTCAAATAATTTACTGGCTAAACACATTATGGAAAATCCAGAGCATACATTTAAGCTTATGGGCATAGATAGATTGATAAGAAATGAAAGGGGTGGACCATGGTCACTTATTGGAAAAGAAAGAATTCATGGGCATAGATAGACTGATAAGGAATGAAAGGGGTGGACCATGGCCACTATTATTGGAAAAGAAAGAATTCATGTGGCAATTACACCTAGAAGCAGGATCCTGGCCAGGGTTAAATGAAAATATATCCCTTGGGTGTATCCTAAAGCTACAAGCACTGGAAAGGTGATGGTAGGAAATTATATATATATATATATATATATATATATATATATATATATATATATATATATATATGGGTCTACTTCTTTTGACCTAACTTTCATTTGCCTGACACTCATTTGCCTGAGACCAAATGACTGAAATTTCATTTGCCTGACACTTCATTTGCCTGACAAGTATTATTAGCAAGAAAATGGAATATGCCCCCTTCCCCACTGCAGTGCGACCCTGGAGTTAGAATACATAGTTAGGGGGGGTGGGGGGCACAGCCCCCCACAACGGGGGGTGTGGGGGCAAAGCCCCCCCACTTACTTTTCTGTTACTGAGCAATATTACATCAAAAGTTAACAATATCATATGAAATGAAGTGGGGGGCTTCACCCCCCACACCCCCCGTTGTGGGGGGTGTTATACTTCATGGTATTATTTTATTTGAGACAAGGCTCTGTAAAATATGTACAAATAATGATATTATTTATAATGACATATATATTTATGGGTCAGTGGGTTGGTATCAAGTTTGTTGCCCTTGTGAACTATATAGGCTTGACTGGTTGCCTTAGTGGGAGTCAAACTCTGCACCTTTTACTTTTGAGGTAGGCACCTCATCCATTATAATTCCTTTCATTGGGTTTATGTTTATTTTTTGTAACTTTAAAAGGTAAAAATATATATTGATTGTGAATACTTATTTTAGCTGCGGTGGTGGTGCTGCGGTAGTGTTGTCGCCTCATAGCAAGACGTTGTCCCGTTTGATTCTCAGCTAGAGTGTCTTCTGTGTGGAGGCATACGTGAATGGGGCATGCCTTTGTTGAAGGTTGTGCGTCAGGGCTGGTAACCCGGTACGTAAAAATCCACTACCAATCATTAGTGGACCGGAGTTCCGCTGTGGCGACCCCTAACCGGGAAAAGCCGAAAGACACGAACGAACGATTGTGAATACTCATTTTCATTTAAATTTTTATACTTTGATTTTTATAAAATATTAAAGTAGGAAAGTTTTATTGAAGAAATATGCTAAAAAGGTGTCTTTAATACAAGTATTTTAACATTGATATACATATATTTATTTGGTGTGCAGATTAAAGGAAAAAAGGTGTTGGCCACTTTAAATGCTGTTAGAAGGGATGGGGTGTATCAATACATTGATGGGTGTTTATTTAAATCCATTTGTTTGATTTTATCCATTTATATCTGATGAAGTCTGCAGAGGTAGACAAAAGTGCTTTTGTTATGATTTTTTAATGTCTGAATTTAATACAATTTTGTATCTGAGACAAGCTGTGCCATGGAGCTACTTTACCTTGCTTTTGGATGAACATGTTTTGCCTTGCCAGCCCAGCAGAGAAGTAAGGTAGGCGTGTGTGTGTGTGTGTGTGTGTGTGTGTGTGTGTGTGTGTGTGTGTGTGTGTGTGTGTGTGCGTGCGTGTGTGTGTCTGGTGTAAATACTTAAATACTTAAATCATGCATCTTAAAGTAGTTATAGTGTTAATGAAGGAACAGATTGTAGCAAACAAGGCATCATCAGATGAGCCATGTTCTTTGGATAAGATACTTGGTTTCCTTTTTGTTGATTGAGTGTGTTTTATTATTTGGCTGGGATTAAGCTAGCAGTATGACGTTTGAGTTTAACGTTAAAATATTAACTATTTAATGCAATTTAATTTAACTTCTTCATTGCAGACACACGTGTATGAAATGCACTGTGTTGGCCTACAACAATCTGTGTCGTAGTTAATGCAGATGAGTACTCTATGAGCTGCTTCTTGTAGTGAAGGGTTTGATTCCTTCAGCTTTATCTAGTATATGAGCTAGACCAAGTCAATTCTCCAGATAGTGTTGTTGAGATACCTTAAAAAGACACACTTGTGCCCATTGGGCTGTCCCAAGCTGTTAGCAAATGCATGCATATTTGTCTTTTTAAATCCTGTATCTTTCAGTTAACTGCTGATTACTGCTTTACTGTATGCTATTGAGTATGAATACCAGTATTTTTCTTGTTAATTAATGGGTTGCCAGTTGTATTTTCAATAAATGAATGTCAAAGAAAGAAAGGTTTACTGATAATCATGTGAAATCTGTTTTCAAAGTGAATGTGTTGTTTTCTTCATTAAATGGCTGTCAGTGTTTCTGCTACAAAATGTTTTAAATTAAATCCAAATCTCTGTGATCATTGTAAAAGTAAAATAACAAAATAGTATGCATACTTACAGGTTTGAACAGTATTTTATGGTAATTGGGGAGAGATAGCCAAGTAATAGGATATTCAAGGCTGGATCCAACACAAGGCAATCTTGTCAGCTGCCTAGAGTGTGGTAGCAGTGGTGGTGGTGGTGGTGGTGGTGGTGGGGGGGGGCAGAAATGTTAAAAAAATGTCTCATTCTGATTCACATACCTTTCAGATGCCATTTGGCTGATTTAGATCTGTAGCTCTCATTTGCATACTGTTTGACTGTAACTGTGCTCCTTTTACTCCAAGAATTCTCTCTCTCTCCAGCTCTCAGAAGTTTCACACACTCTCTCTTCCTTCAGATCTATAAGACCTATACCCAAAATGGTGACTGGTTGACTTTCCCCCCCTCATAAACTGACAGTACTCGAGATGCTGATATAAATTTTTTCAGTTGGCCTCCCCTTTAGTAAACTGATGACCCTGCAAGTGTTTTGCTATACTTCATTGATACCCTTTCAGTTATCCAGAACTCTGTCTTCCCTTGTGAACATAGAAGGCTACAAAGACAGAAATGTCATTGGCTTACATTTGAAAATCACAACTCTCATGAAACAAAGGGATAAAGCTTGGGCTAGCTGAAAAGAAAATGTATCTACTGTCCTGCTACAGGAAAAGTACCTATCCTTATGAAAACAAACAAGAATAGCTACAAACTCAGCTATTTATCTTAGAAATAAGCAAATATCTACAACTAATAATCCAAAAACTTTTAGAAAGAAGTAGAATTCGTAATGAAGCAATCTCCTAACTCTACCTCTCTCACCAATAATATCATTAATAACTCTTACCAGTAATCCATCAGAGGGCTATAGAAAGTATATTATCTCTTCCATTGAAACCATTGCTAGCACATTTCTTAACCTGACTCTCTAACCAACAAACAAATATATCAAAGTAACCCTGCTCAAATGTGCATTCTTGCAAAGTATGCTGACACCTTCTATATCTGATTGTGTCTGAAAAGGAAATTGTGGATTATTAAAGAAATTGAAACCCTCAACCTGTACCTTAACTGCACTCCACCATAACTTCCTTGGGACAGCAGCAGACAAAATAGCCAAAACTCTAAATATAAGAAGGTTTATGTGAATTTTGAACAACATGAAAGAAAGGTGAAAAGATTGCCAGATTTTAGACAACATTTGAATTAATTGTTAGCATATGATGTGGATATTTTTTAAAGAAAATGGTGTTGTATGAGAAAAAGGAACAAATGATTAATCAAAAGTTAAATATACAACATTATTTAAGAGGGAAAAATAAATTGCTTCTCCATTCTTGGCAAAACTTGTTAAGAATAAGGAAATTTTGATTGAAGTTTTGAAGGATAAGGGGATATAAAAAATAATCAAGAAGAATCATGGGAACTGTGGATAAATATTTTATTTCTTTTCCAGTAAAGAAAAAAGAAAGATGATGACTGCTGGGAGATTGAGCAGACTGATGTTAAATTTACTAGGGTTGAATGCACATATTAGTATGAAGGCGGTAGTTGAGGTCATACATATGGTCAATATTGATTCAGTTCCTTGGAAAGATGGGATTGGATAGAGAATGCATAAAGAAATGATTGACGAGAGCAAAGTGGTATTGTAAACATATTAAGTAAATGGCTATAGACAGCTATACAAAAGGATGTGAAAGAATGGTGAAGTTAATTTGGAAAAAAGGAGAAAGACATGAAATGAAGAATTGCTGTCTTCTAACCGTAAATAATACTATTATAAGTTTTTAATGAAAATGATGTAGAGAAGATTAGAGAATGGTATTTATTAGTGAAAAGGAAGACAGGGTTTGGAAATGTTATGGGCGATTAAGGAGGTGATAAATAATATTTTTTTATGAGACAGAGTGGTGTAAAGTTGGAAGTAGGAGAGTGATGAAAGAAATTAATAAAGTAGAACATAATCAGTTATAGAGTGCAGCAAGGACATAGTCGATAGAGTGGAATTGTTTCAGATTATTAATAATGGCCTATGATAAAATTAAGGATAACATTTTAGTTAATGGAAGACTGAGTAAGAATGTGAAGGAGAAATGTGGTCTTAGGCAAGGATATCCCATGAGTTGTATATTATTTATGATGGTTATTAATATTATTTCTTGACAGGTTGAGAAGAATTAGTTTTTTATGAAGTTAAATACTTTATAGATGAGAAGGTATGAGTTCCCATCATGTCATCTTAGAGTTATTAATAGTTGCAAAGAATAAAGGAAGAAACGAAAGAAGTATTAGAAGGACTGGGGGGGTGGCTAATGGTCAAAATAGGTTTGTTTTTAAATAAAGAGAAAAGAATGGCAATTGTAGATCATGTGATGATGAGGCTGTTTCTCTTTAGAAGATATTTCTGTACGTGGTATTAGTTTGGGAAAAAGGTTAAAATAATAACAATGGAATAGTGTGCTTATGAATGTCGGGGTGTTGGAAACTGGTTGAAAACATTTAAACAATCTTTTATAAAAGTGTTAATTTAATAAATTCAGCAAGAATAGGTAAATTGTGTTGTGAAGCTGGAGTCTTATATTTCCAAGTACAAATAGAAGGAGTTGTTACAGATGATATTAAATTGAAAATTAAATATTCAGAAGGTGGGTGAAAAGTGAAGACAGTGGTATAACAGTATAGTGAAGGAGTGTTATTATATTTGTCCTTGGTGTAGTTTGTGTGATGACATAAAAAGGGCAGTAAATGATGGAAGGTATAAATCAAAGGGGAATGTAAAGCTACAGGATTTTTATGCAGGTTAAATGCAGACACACTTCCTGTGTATGGGCAAATGCTTGATAAAGTCATGGGGGAAAGACTGTGTTAAGATTGTAAAGAGGCTGAAACATCTCATCATGTATTTCTAGGATGCAAAAGAATAAAAAAAATGGTAATAGGTTGAGGATAATAATAGTTTGATTGGTACTGGATCAAATGATATAGGGTATTGAATATGACATTATATAGGTTCATAGGTAGGTACTAGGCTATTGGCCCTATGGCCTATACAAGCCTAGGCAAAAAGGTACCCTGGCTTTCGCCACCCAAGAAAATTATTTTCCTGTGCCCCTGTCAAGCAGAACAACAGAAGGGATCCCTGGGGTGAATTTCCTATTACCCATCCAATCATCAAGATTTTTCTTGAAGAGTGCTAATGAGGAGCTCTGTTTGACATAGATAGGTAGTCTGTTCCAGAGTATGGGAAGTCTCTGGGACAGGAATCTATCCCTCCAGCATGTACTGTTTATTGTGGTGACAAGGTTTAGGTCCCTAGAGCATGCAGCTCAGAGGGATTGGGATTTCTTTAAGTGGAGCATGTCCAACAGCTCTGGGTTTGACATAGCTTTGTATGTTAGGCAGAGATCGCCTCTGAGTAGGCGATATGCAACGGAGTAAAGCTGGAGTTTTTTGAGACGGTCTGCGTAAGGCATCTGTTTGATGCCAGTAATCCTCTTTGTGAGGTATTTTTGCGGCCTTTCCAGTTGTTGTAGATGTCTTGTGAGGTACATACCAAAAGGGCCGTTGTACTCTATAATGGGTCTAATGAGTGATGAGTAGAGGGGAACAATGACCTCTTTTTTTCTGGATGAGAAACCTTTTGTGATGAGGTGTGCCACGTAGAAGGATTTCCTGACCACTGTGGCGATGTGATTATCAAAGGAGAGACTACTGTCCACCTGTGTCCCAAGGTCTCTTATCACACTTTCGGTATTAAGTAGACTACCGCCTATGTGGTAGTTCATGGGTACAGAGTTTTTACCAAAGGGGATGACAATGCACTTTTTGGCATTGAGCTTGAGACCATGTCTTTGACACCAGGCATCTGTCTCAGTGAGGCCTTTTTGTAGGATGTCCACATCATTAGGAGTTTCAGTTATGGCTCCTAGTTTGCAGTCATCTGCAAATTTAGTTAGCCAAAGACCTTCTGTGTTAGCCTGTATTTCAGAGAAGTAGTTACCAAACAGGAGAGGACCCAGGACTGAACCCTGTAGTACTCCACTTGTCACTGGTCTGAAGTCTGATTTGGAGTCTACTACTTTCATGGTGTGGGTTCTTTCAGTAAGCCAGTTGAAAACCCATCTTGTGACATAGGGATTTATACCTAGTTTAGTGAGTTTATCTATAATTCCAGAGTGGGGGATGGTGTTGAATGCCTTGGCAAGATCTAGATAGGCTGTGTGAACCACCTTACCCTCATCTATGGCTTTGGTGACTACTTCAAAGAAGTCTATCAGGTTTAGGAGACATGATTTGCCTTTTACAAACCCAAACTGTGTGGGGTCCAGGGTTTGGAGATCTCCAATGTCTTTGTTTATGAGTTCCATGATGATACATTCCATGGCCTTGCAGACAAGGCTCGTCAGGCTAATGGGGCGGTAGTTCCAGGGGTCTGTTGTGGCCTCCCCCTTTGTGGAGTGGGATAACTGTCGCGGTGCGCCATTCAGTGGGCACAAAGCCTGAGGTAAGGCTATGACTTGAACATGGTACTTAGGTGGGGTGCCAGTTCATTCTGTAGTTCATGTAGAAGGCAGCCTGGGATGTTGTCAGGTCCCATGGATGCTGTGTTCTTGGCTTTGGAGAGTGAAGTTTTTACCTGTGCAGCCGTGATTACAGGAACTTTGCATTCTTCCGGTATAAAGATGGGCCCTTTAGGGGGTGAGAGGGGGGTAAAGTTAGCACTGAACCTATCTGCCAGGATGTTGGCAATATCAGTTGGTTCTGTATATTTAGTGTCATTGTGCTGTAACCCAGAGCAGATCTGAGTGTTGCCATTGAGATTTTTGACATAGCTATAGAATGCTTTATGGTTGTCTTTAGAATCAGTGGCAATTTTGTTTTCATAACTAGCTTTGGAGGATTTTATGAGGGATCTCAGCTTCTTACTGAGGCTGACCAGGGAGTTCCTCCAATTGTGGGATTTTCCTCTGTTTTGCAACAGTTTCTTTCTTCTGTTGTAGAGTTTGTTTATGGCAGAAGACCACCAGATTGGCTTCCTTTTTTTGGAGGATGGCATCTTGGTTCTGTTAGGGATAGCATGATCCATGCACTCGTGTAAGTGCTTATAATGTGCATTTGTGTAGGATTCAGCAGTCGTACCTCTATTGTCCATCTGCATAGGTGTCGTGAAGTTTGCCACTTCTGTCTTAAGAAGCGTGAAGTTGGCTTTGGAGAAATATTTTATGGTTGTTTTCCTAATGGGCAGTGGGAGCGGGATGTGGATGTCTAGGTTGATTAGCTTGTGGTCGGATCTGACCAACGAGGAGCTGACCTCTGGTGTGGAACACCGGTCACCCATGTTGGTGATGACCAGGTCTAGGATATTGCTGCCCCTGGTGGGGGTGTGGATAAGTTGATCCAAAGCGTTGGAATTAATGATTTCCAGAAAACATTGAGCAAAAGAGTTGGTACATGAATAATTTTCCCAGTTAATGGTAGGGTAGTTGAAATCACCCATTATTAGAGTGTTGGGTTGTACCTTTATATTTTCCAGTGTATCAAGAAAAGAGGAGTGGGAATCCTGGGGCATGGTGGGGGGTCTGTAGCAAGCTACAATCTGGATTGCGGTTTTGCCCAGAGGTAGTTGAACTTGGATAATCTCAGGTGCATTATGCTGAGCAACTAGCTTGGAGAAGTGGATATCCTTAATGAATATGGACACGCCTCCACCTTTAGTGTTTCGGTCCAGGTTTGGTGGCTGAAAGGTATGGTATGAATTATAGCCTGGTAATGCAGGGGTGCTCTCTGGAGCTTTGAACCAGGTCTCTGTCACTGCACAGACGTCAATGTTTTCCATTTTAAGGAGTGCCTCAAGTGAGTGCATTTTGAGGTTTAGACTTCTAGCATCGAGTAGCATTACCCTCAGATTTTGCTTGCTTGTACCTGTTAGGTGGTGAATTTGTCATTTGAACCTTGCCTAAAAAAGGCACTATAGGGGTGGCAAGAGCCTTTGCCAGTATCCGGAATCCCAAGGGTGACAGGTGCAGGCCATCTCTGGCAAAGCAGAGTGGTCTGTCGATCATGTCATCCCAGGCAGACAGATACTGGATTCCCTTAGAATGACACCAGAAGCTTAGCCAATTGTTAAAGTCAATCATTTTGTCCTTGGTTATTATAAAGATGTTAAGAATGAAAATGTTGAAAGAATATATAAGAAACTACTTGGGATTGTATAGGGAGATGTGGAAGAGAAGATCCGATTTGTTGAATAACAAATTAGTATTTTCTGAGGTCACTGATCATATATTTATTTATTTATTTTATTTATTTATTTCAGTTTGATGACTGGGGAGGTCCACTGGGCTCAGGAGCCCATTTTCAGTGGAGGCCCGGGGAGAAAAGCTCCACATTACAAAATACAAAGATAAAAACAAAAATACAAAAGATAAAAATTAACATAAGATTCAAGATACAGATACATAAGGATGCAGCTGTCAGTCTACATGGTATGAATGCTGGTAATTTGTGATACAGAGGCAATAAAAGGAATGGTGTTTACATAACATATCAGTCATATATTGAAATGGATGATTAAAAGATTACAAAGAGTCTGAGTCTAGTAATGGCAGAGTGGTAGCACAAGCATAAATGTTAGGGAGGGGAATAAAGGGAGAGCAAACTATTTACAGTATTTACATATATACACAGGACAACAGTAACAATAAGTAGATATGAACAAGGTTGATAGTAGTAAGAAATTGAATAGCATTACTGTTAATATGTACAGTGAGGAGGCTAGGTGGGGAAAGTGCAGTTGCACTTCCACTTAGAAAACAGGTAGGAATGGAGTAGTGTTTTGAAATTATTAGGATTTTCTGTCAATCTTAAAGTAGGAGAGAGAGTTCCACTTTTTGGCTAAGGAAAAAGAAAGGAGGTGCTGCCCGGCAGGTTGTTTTGGTTTGTGGACATTGAGTAGGTTCAGGTGGGCCGAACTAAGTGGCCTATTAGGGGTATATGGTTGAAGGATGTTGGATAGTGCAGGACGTTTAGAGGGGTTAAATAATAGCCTGTGGGCAGTGGTAAGTTGGAGGTAGTCTAGAAGGTTGGGGAGTTCTAGCCAGTTTAGTGACTGGAGGGCAGAGCAATGATGGGGGGAGTGTTTGGCTTTGGTGGTGAATTTAGAAATTTTGTTATAACAAATTTCCATTTTTGAGGAGGTGGAGGCGGATAAGTTAGTTAATAGAGGGGCACCATACATTAGTGAGGGAAGAAGATAGGTAGTGGCAAGCGTTTGTCTAGAAGAAGGAGAGAGATAGTGGAAGTTTCTGTATAACAGGCCAAGTTTTTGATGTGTTTTCATAATGTTGAGTTGAACATGGGTGTCAAATTTTAGGTTTTCATCGATAGTGACCCCAAGAATTTTGGCATAGGGGACAATTTCTATGGTAGAATTTTTAAAGGCTTCTAATTTTGAAGGTCTTTTTGTCAAGAGGGAAGGATTTTGTGGGGGGGGGGAGTAGTATTTTAGATTTGTTAGCATTTAGAGATAAGTGATTATGGAGCATCCAGTTCTCAGTGGTAGAGAAGGCATTTTGTGTGTGTGCTAAAAGTTCAGGGAGATTGGTGGCACAGCCGATTAATGTGGAGTCGTTGGCATATTGTACGATTTTAGTATTTGGGATGGCAGAGTGGAAGTCATTGATAAAGATATTGAAAAGCATGGGGCCAAGAATGGAACCCTGGGGAACTCCAGTGGGGGTAGGAAGGAAGTTAGAAGTGCCTTTTCTCCATTTTACAGCTTGAGATCTGTTGGAAAGGTAACTTGAGAACCAGGATAGTGTATTGTTGGGGAGGTTAAGGTTAGAGAGGTGACTGAGGAGATGAGTATGGGAGAGAGTGTCAAAATCCTTAGAGAGGTCAAGTAGGACTGTTGAAACTGTTTTG